>NC_057737.1:12957272-12963653 GCF_004010195.1 Chiloscyllium plagiosum | reverse complement strand
GCCACAGGGCGGTGTGGTTGATTGCTGCAGGTGTCCCGGAGATGTTCCCTAAAGCGCTCTGCTAGGAGGCGTCCAGTCTCCCCAACGTAGAGGAGACCGCATCGGGAGCAACGGATACAATAAATGATATTGGTGGATGTGCAGGTAAAACTTTGATGGATGTGGAAGGCCCCTTTAGGGCCTTGGATGGAGGTGAGGGAGGAGGTGTGGGTGCAGGTTTTGCAATTCCTGCAGTGGCAGGGGAAGGTTAAGTGCTCATTCGGATGCTTCTTTAATGATGTTAAAGTATCTGCCTCCATCACTGTCTCAGGCAGCACGTTTCGTATATCTGTCACCATCTGGGTGAAAAAGTATTTTCTCCGGTCTTCTCTAAACCACTTGCTCTTTGTCTTAAACTGGTGCCCTTGGGTTTTAGACATATCTGGGGAAAAGATTCGTTCAATCCTCTTTGTCTGTAACTCTCATAATGACTCTGATCCCACTCCCCTCAACCTCCTGTGCTCCAAAGAATACAAACCCAGCCTATCCAATCTTTCATCAAAACTGAGACCTTTCATCCCTGCCAGCATCCTGGTGAATCTCCGAAACTTCACCAGGACAGGCAACGCCCAAGGACAGGCTGGAGAGAGGATGTTGCTAGTACATATGAGCCCAGTCCATGTCTGTTCAGGGATGTGGCCATGCCTGTGATTTTTCTGTATCTGCTGCTGCAGGCACCGCATTGGTTTGAACTCTTATCAAAATGAGGCACCTCTGGCAGTGCAGCACTTCCCCAGTACTGCCTCTGAGTATTAATCTAGATTTTGTATTCTGGAGAGGAACTGGATCCCATAACCTGGTGCACAGGTGAGAGTCCTATCATCTGAGTTCTACCATGCCTGATACCTGAAATAATCATACCCTGGATGAAGAAGACACATTTTTTTCAGGATTAATCTCCGTGTGTCTTCTGTACTGCTCTCTAAACAAACATTTCCAATATTAAAATATGAACATTCATGTTCAGGTCGATAATTATAGAAGATATTCCTTTCTCCTTCTAAGATTTCACCAAATGTATAATAGTCAGCATAATGACCTCAGTAGATACTGCTGCTTTCATGAAAATTCCATATTTGCCAGCACTTAAAGCAATCTAAAACTTATGAAACATAGCACTAGGAAAGACTGAGTTTAAGATTTATGTTGTATTCAGAAGCATTTTTAATCACACTTATTTCTTATTTATTTCTGCGAGCACTCTAGGGAAATCAAGTTTAATTTCATTATTACTAAGTGAATGATGTTATTAAAATTGATACAAAGATAGCCTGAGGTAACCTTTCCCTTTGTAATGTTTGATTTTGATGCAAGCCCAACTCCAGAATTTATAAAGAATATGAGAGTTAGGAGCTGGATAGGATGTTGGTTTTTCGAGCCTAGTTCATCGTTCAACAAAATCATGGCTGACATTTGACTTCAACTGCTCAGTCCTCATATTCCCTAGTTCCCTCAAAGAGCCAAATATTTATTGATCTCTGTCTACAATATAGTCACTGACTGAGCTTCCACAATCATTATTGCAGACAATTCCACAGAGGCACATCACTTTCTGAAGAAACTTCTCCTTGTCTCAATCCTAAATGACTGACCTCTTATTCTGAGACTGACTCCATGTTCTATTCTCCCAAGCCAAGGGAAGTCCAAATTGCCTCCTTCCCTAGAGTGCTCGCAGAAATAAATAAGAAATGTGTGATTAAAAATGCTTCTGAATACAACATAAATCTTAAACTCAGCCTTTCCTAGTGCTATGTTTCATAAGTTTTAGATTGCTTTAAGTGCTGGCAAATATGGAATTTTCATGAAAGCAGCAGTATCTACTGAGGTCATTATGCTGACTATTACACATTTGGTGAAATCTTAGAAGGAGAAAGGAATATCTTCTATAATTATTGACCTGAACATGAATGTTCATATTTTAGATTAGATTAGATTAGATTAGATTACATTACTTACAGTGTGGAAACAGGCCCTTCGGCCCAACAAGTCCACACCGACCCGCTGAAGCGCAACCCACCCATACCCCTACATTTACCCCTTTAACCTAACACTACGGGCAATTTAGCATGGCCAATTCACCTGACCCGCACATCTTTGGACTGTGGGAGGAAACCGGAGCACCCGGAGGAAACCCACGCAGACACGGGGAGAACGTGCAAACTCCACACAGTCAGTCGCCTGAGTCGGGAATTAAACCCGGGTCTCTGGCGCTGTGAGGCAGCAGTGTTAACCACTGTGCCACCGTGCCGCCCGCAAATATTGGAAATGTTTGTTTAGAGAGCAGCACAGAAGACACATGGAGATTAATCCTGAAAAAAATGTGTTTTCTTCATTCAGGATTAGCCTCCTTGGATTAGCATCACTCACCCAACCCAATTCCGCAATAACATAACAAAGACATACCAGAGTGACACCCACTTTTAAACAGATAGCAGTAATCTGGTAATAAAGAAGAGTTCAAAATCAATTTTCTACTCGTTAGGTATTAGCTTACTCTTTCCAGTTTTCCTGTTGCCTGGAGTGGGACAGATTTTGCTCAATAGCCGCTTCTAAATCCAATATCCTGTTGACGGAATGCCACTCAACCCGGAAAAGAAAACATAATGTGGAGTTGCTGGGGTGGGCAAAGTCAGAAGTCACAAGACACCAGGTTATAGTCCAACAGGTTTATCTGATATCACAAGCTTTCGGAGCAGCGCTGCTACATCAGGTGAATGTTTGGGCTAGAATCTGGTGTCATGTGACTTCTGGAAAAGAAAACAAACCACATAAATCTCTTTGAAGAAAGACATCATACTCAGGTGCTGGAAATCTGAAACAAACACAGAGAATGCTGGAGGAGCTCAGCGAGTCTGGCAGCATCTGCAGAGAGAGAAACAGAGTTAATCTTTAGAAGCTTGTATGTCTCTTCAGAAGAAGAACCACTTCTGGAGAAGAGTCAGACCAGAAATGGAATATTAGCTCTGTTTCTCCCCCCACAGATGTTGCCAGACCTGCTGAGTTTCTCCAGCATTCTGTGTTTATTTCAGGTAAATGTACTTTTTTTAAAGCTGAAAATGTGTTGCTGGAAAAGCGCAGCAGGTCAGGCAGCATCCAGGGAACAGGAGAATCGACGTTTCGGGCATAAGCCCTTCTTCAGGAATGCCCGAAACGTCGATTCTCCTGTTCCCTGGATACTGCCTGACCTGCTGCGCTTTTCCAGCAACACATTTTCAGCTCTGATCTCCAGCATCTGCAGACCTCACTTTCTCCTCGTACTTTTTTTAAGCCAAAGCCTCAACTTCCTTGTAATTGCGAAATGATTGACTGTGTATTACACCCTCTAAAAATAGGCGTGCTTAAAATAATGTGATTGAGTTGATTGATGGAGCCCCCCTGTATACAGGATAAAGAAACAAAAGATTGTATTTGTATAGCACCTTTCCAAATGACCGGCCATCTCCCAGTACTTCGCAAAGTATTTTTGGGGTGTTTTCACTGTTGCTATATGGGAAACTCATCAACTAATTTGCACACAACAAGCTCTGCTTTTAAGAAACACAGGAAAATTCTCACCCGAATCTGACAACAGCACCACATATCCTTCTGAATGCCAGGTGAAGGATGATACTAGCATCAAAATTACTTCCTGTAATGGCATACAGTGACAGTGAGTAGGATATTGTGGAATGTGCAGTGAGCTTGGAATTCATTTATAGGCATGTTAATGTATATATTTTGGATCTCTTCATTTAACCAGTAAATTTGGGTGAGGGTGCACGCTCCAGAAACTAAAACAAATTTTAGGACCAGAGTGACAGATTTCATCAAGGTTGAAAACAGTTCAACCTAAAATAAGTCAAATATCATACATAGGTGATGTAAGCTTGGATTTTAAAGTCTATACATTGTAGGAGGAAGAGGAGACTGTGGGAGGCAGAGTGGGCCACAGATTTGATTCAATGGGAAAGGCTGAATTCAAAGCAGCGTCATGATTTTGAACACCCCTATCAAACCACCTCATCTTCTCTTCATGAAGAATGTTTCTGGCTTCTCCAGTTTATCCACCCATTTGAAGTCTCTCATTGCTGGATCCATCCCTGTAAATCTGTTCTGCACCCTCTCCAAAGCTTTCACATTCTTCCTAAACTCCAGTTGAGATTGAACCACTGTTTCATATACATTTATCTTAATCTCCTTGTTTCTGTATACTCTGTTTATGAAACCCAGGATCCCGTATGCCTTATTAACCACTTCCTTCACCTGCTCTGCTATCTTCAATGATTTGTGCATAAATTCTGTCAGGTACCACCACTCACGTATTCCCTAACAGTTATGGGATTAAGTCCAATACCAGGATTTTAAAAAGTACATAATCTAATCTGATGCTACATGGCAGTACAGAGAAGATTTTCAAGAGGCATGGTCTTTTGGCTAAACAGTTTGTTGAGTTACAGAAATAAATGTAATAGACTGAAGATACTGGAAATCTGAAATAAACTCAGAATACTAGAGAAACTCAGTGGGTCTGGCAGCATCTATGGAGAGAGAAACAGAGTTAACGTTTCAAGTCTAATATCACTCCTCTTCAGAACAGAATTCAAACCAGATTTGGAACGTTAAATCTGTTTGTCCCTCCACAAGTGTTGCAATGTTGCCAGACCTGTTGTGTTTCTGAATTGCATCAGGACACTATTCAAAAGGGCCACAACACACTGCAGTACACCAGAACTGCAAAAAGAAGAAGAGGAACACCTATACAAGGTATTCGCCAAAAACGGATACCCGCGCAACTTCATCAACAGATGCCTAAGAGAAAGACCACGGAACGAGGACATACCACAACCAAAAGGACTAGCCACACTACCATACATCAGGAGCATCTCGGAACTGACAGCCAGACTACTGTGACCCCTAGGACTCATAACGGCACACAAACCAACAGCCACGCTCAGACAACAACTCATCAGAACGAAGGACCCGATACCCAACATGAGCAAAACTAATGTAGTGTACAAAATACCATGCAAGGACTGCACAAAACACTATATAGGACAAACAGGAAGACAGCTAACAATCCGCATACATGAACATCAACTAGCCACGAAACAACACGACCAGCTATCCTTAGTAGCCACACACGCAGACAACAAGCAACATGAATTCGACTGGGACAACACTACTATCATAGGGCAAGCCAGACAGAGAACAGCCAGGGAATTCCTAGAGGCATGGCATTCATCCACAAACTCCATCAACAAACACATCGACCTGGACCCAATATACCAACCACTACAGCGGACAGCTGAAACTGACAACCGGAAGCGGCAGGGACAGACCACTATAAACACCGGAGGAAACATCAAAGAAGCGCTTCGCAGGAGGCTCCCAAGCACTGATGATGTCGCCTAGCCAGGGGACGAAACGTTTGCAACAAAAACTTCCAGCTCGGCGAACAGAACCACAGCAACGAGCACCCGAGCTACAAATCTTCGCACAAACTGTGTTTCTGAATTACATGTTGGCTTTCCTTCCTAGCTCCTAGCTGCACATCCAATGCACTGATCTGATTCACAAGGGACTGAGAGGTCACATGGGAATTGTATGGGGGTGGTCTCTATCCAGCTGCCGTTGTGTATGTCTGATTCGGAGATCAACGTGAATTCACTTGCATGAGGTCATGTAAGAAAAATAACATACAACTGGGAGTGAATACCTGAGGTCTTGGCGGTGGCACAGAATTTGGATGTTGGGTTCCTTAGGCCTTGGATTTTGTTGGGTGTTCTTGGTGGGGAATGTGGATTTGCAGAAGCTCAAAGTAGCCATCCCATCTCCTGGCCATTTCTACAGAGTCAGAATCGAAATTTGTCAAGGCTCGAACTTAGATTCAGAGGCCAGAATCCAACCAAAAAGCCACACAAACAATACCTATGCAAAACTGGAACAGTCCCTTTAAGAGATTAAATTCCAATATCCCGAATGAATACTCGAGAGGTGGAGGGCACAGTACAGAACAGCTAACTTCCAGAATTATAGAGTCTGGCATTAAGTACTTCAGAAGAGTTAACATGGGGGTTATCACTACTTAACAAGACCCTGAAATACTGGGTTCCATTACATTCAACATGTAGAACTGTATGAAGAACTGCACTGACACTTTTTGTAACAAGCTTTTTGTTTTACAGACTGTCCATTTCTTTTCAATACAATTCATAGATTAAAAAGTCCATGCCCGCAACTCCTTTCCTCCCCCCCCCCCACTTCACGCATGCTCGCTCTCTCTCCCCCTCTCTCCTGCCCATCCCCTCCAAACCCTCCAGCCCTCTGTCTCCCCCGTCTCTCCCCCTGTTTCTCTCTCTCTCT
>NC_057737.1:12945885-12955975 GCF_004010195.1 Chiloscyllium plagiosum | reverse complement strand
CCTTCTCTCTCTCTCTTGCCCCTCCCCCCTCTCTCTCTCTTGCCCCTCCCTCCCAAAGTCCTTGAAAGTCAGGCCAATTGGCTGGCTACTGGCTGTTCCAGGAGGTCTCACTGACCTTGGGATGGATGCGCTGAATTGCTATCATTTGAGCTGTCTGTAGAGTCCCAGTGCAGGGGATCACTTTCACACTTTAGCAAGGATCTGAAGGGTGGATTTAGGAGAAGCTCTCATACACTTGGATTTTAATCATGCTGTCTGACAACAATTTCCCTGGCAGTTTGGTTGGCCTTTTCTCTGAGCATAGTAAAAAATGCAAATCTTCAAAGTTAAATTACACAGGGATTATTTTGCATTTCTAATAGGATAATCAACCATTGCATTTGATATTTTATTCCATGTAACAATGATGAGTGTCTTTAACTTAGCCAACATCATAATTTTGAAAAAAAAATCTGGTCTCATTTAATACACTGGCTAGATTTTTGTCATTTATTGCGAAGATAATACCTTATTCTAAATTGGCATGTCACATTTGGTGTTTATCTACTTCACAAATTTGTGCGTGGCGACATCAGGAGAGAGAGAACTAAACTACTTTAAATTTTCAATCGGAGCTGCCTCGTAATACAGTCCATGGGCTTTCAAAAGCCAAACATTGCATCATCCAATTCCTCCTCACTACATTCTCTTCCCAACAATGCACACTTTAACTTTGGTGGCATCCTTCTCCCAGATCGCTATATAAACATACGGAAGTGCCTAAGATTCAAAAGCCCTAATCCAGTGTAGAAGGCTAAAAGGAACTGCAGAGAATTCGAGATCAACTCCAGTTGAAGAACTGTTAGTAGCACAAGCCCAGTGGACTGAATGGCATCATCCTACACATGACCATTTCCTTTTTAATGTATACTGTAGTCCCTGCATCAATAGACTCTTGAGATAAACTATTGCAGGCTTTATTAGGTTTGTGTTGAAAGATTTTGATATTTTCCTCTATTGTTATTCTACTAGTGATCCTGAATCTATGAGCTCTTGTTTGTCAGTCAGTGGAAATGATGTTTCACAATTCATACTCTCTGAACCAACATGTTGAAAAACTCTCTTTAGATTGAATCCAGAGGCAAATGGGGCAATGATGAGAAACCAAAACCCTCAACTTGCTTTAAGTCCAGTTTCACAGCCATGGTTGTTCTTTTCATCTTCGTGGCAGCTTTTTGGCATTCAATATCCTGGCTTTTAGCTGCACATAAATCACTTGGTCACCGCTTAGGAATGTGAAGAATCAAACTGTGTTGCAGTTGAAAGAGATCAAAATCATGTTTTCATGTATCTAGACATTTCGTTTCTGGACTTCAAAAGAGCCATTGGTGACTGAATGTGCTGAAGGACCACCTGCTGTGCTATACTATTCTCTGATCTCCCCATACCTAAACAAAAGATGAGTTTCCATTATCTAATGATTTTTTATATATTGCAGAACCTGTCGCATTTAGTCATTGCTGCGTCTTTGCTCGGATAGGAATTGAAAATCGAAATTCAACTATCATCAAGTATTTTACTGTCATCCAGTCGCACTTCCACCCATCAACTCAGGTGAAACATCAGGGCTTTCTCACAATCGACTTGCCTACGCAGCCATCATTGTCACTAGAGCATATCATCTTCTCCTACATTCTCCCAAACCCCATCATTAACCCACCCACCACCCCAGCTAATTTTAGGTACTAAAATATTGACCAGAATTGCAGTACTGAGAAAGATTTAGCATTGGAAAGTTTTAAAGAAAGATAAAGAGAACAAGCTCCTATCAATGCTGTACTGAGGAAGTGCTGCATTGTCAGAGTTGTTACATTTCCATTGAGCCACATCTCTTTCAACATAGTTAAAAATTATCTTGACATTATTCATAGACTACTTAATTCCACATTTGAAGATTTATTGATTGTCTTTCCACATAAGCGATTTAAGCTAACATGTGGCTGGGTGGTACAGTGGTTAGCACTGCTGCCTCACAGCGCCAGAGACCCAGGTTCAATTCCCGCCTCAAGCGACTGCCTGTGTGGAGTTTGCACATTCTCCCCGTGTCTGCGTAGGTTTCCTCCGGGTGCTCCAGTTTCCTCCCATAAATGTGCAGGTTAGGTAAATTGGCCATGCTAAATTGCCCGTAGTGTTAAGTGAAGGGGCAAATGTAGGGAAATGGGTTTGGGTGGGTTGCGCTTCGGCGGGTCGGTGTGGACTTGTTGGGCCGAAGGGCCTGTTTCCACACTGTAAGTAATTTAATGTCTACTTACAAAGTCCCTAAAAATTAACAATGTGCACTAGATCCCTAAAAATGGATAATATGCAACATTATTTCCGAGGAGACTGAACAATTATCATTTGTAACTTGTTTAGATGATTAAAAAAAGACTAAAAGACACATTGCATTGGAAATATTTAAACAAAATTAGAAGCTTTTGCTGAGACAAGAAGGTTTTAAGTGGTATAAGATGATCAGAAGCCATTTGGTTTACAACAACCCACTGACTTACAGTAGTTTGTCTTCTGTACCAGTAAATTGAAAGGTTGATGCAGAGAGTCCAATCATATCTGCTGTTCAGTAAGTTCACTCCACTGTGAAATCAATCAATCTAATGATTTGTATCAGTCCTCATTTCTTGAATTGTGGAGCTAGAGATGTATGCAAGAGGCATGAATCCAAATTAGATTGCTAGGATTGTGTGTCTCAGGACTGCAGTATCAAGCAAGTAGATGTAGGGCAATTGATTGGGGAAAAAAGGTTAGATGCTCAGATCAGTTCTAGAAATGATTGAAACCAGTAAGCTCAAGAAGACCTCTATGGGAAATCCAAAAACAGAAATTGCTGGGCAAATACAGCAGGTTTGGCAGCATCTGTGGAGAGAAATCAGAGTTAACGTTTCGGGTCCAGTGACGTTTTTCTTCAGAATTCTGGGAAATCCAGATCTGTAACAAATAATTTTTTTTGTCTTTTTAAATGCTATAATTTACGCTTATCAGCAATAAATTTAATCTACCATTGTGTCATCACTTCACAGATTCTCCATGTTTGGGAAGTGGTGGGGAGTGATGCTGAAGGACAGAAAATGGAAACAAAGCACAAACAAACTCCCAGTTTTAATCCATTTAGTGCTCCATTTCCCTGTCCCACATCATTGCTTCCTGGTTTCATGGAGTATTTTATCTAGGACTATAGGCAGACATGCTGCTAGTAGGCTTGTGTATAGTGCTGCTAAAACCCTCCCAAAAACTTCGTTGAGATGCGTTCCCTGTAATTTGAATATGAGCCCCCATCCTTCCACAAAACCCCCACAATGATGTGTGTGACTTGCACTCTTATCAGATCTGTGATGGGGAACTTACACCCATGAGTTTGCTGATGGATATTACCATGGCAATTGTCTGATGTACTGTGCAGTTTCTCAGACAACAAACAAAGCAAAATCTTCAGATGAAATTTGGCAAAAGACAGATAACAAAGGAAGGTGACAAGGTGCATTCAATGAGTATACAGCATTCACCTTTTGTGACAGTGCAGTATGTTGGCTGCTAAGTCTCTTAGAGTCATAGTCATCAGGTTTACAGCGTGGAAATGAGCCCTTCAGCCCAACTTGTCCATACTGCCCAGTTTTTGCAATTTATCTAGTCCCATTTATCTGCATTTGTTCCATATCCCTCTAGACCTATCCCATCCGTGTCCAAATGTTTCTTAAATAACAAAATTATGCTCGTTTCCACCACTACCTCTGGCAGCCCATTCCAGAGACTCACCACCCTCTGTGTGGGAAACAATTGCCCCTCTGGACACTTTTGTATCTCTCCCCTCTCATCTTTAATTTATGCCCTCTAGTTTTAGACTCCCTTACCATGGGGGAAAGCTGTTAGCTATCTACTGTATCTGTGCCTCTCATGATTTTCTAAACCTCTACACTGTCAACCTTCATCATCCCTTTTGGTTTTGATTTTATTCTGTGTACTGAAGTTCTTGGAATGAGTCTCCATGTTGCTAACCTCATTAATTGCTCATTAACTGAATTCACTTACCATCCCGACACCAGCTCACCTGTTTCCATTATATTAGTTGCTTGCTTATTCCTGGGGGAGCTGAACCATTGATTATTCATTTAATCTTAATGTCTGGTCTTACTTTCACAAACAAATCTTACATTCAATTAAACAACTCATGAAAATGTACACATCACACAAATAAAGTGATTGCTAAAGAACCTTTTATTGGTTATGTTAGGCACAGAATGAGAAAAAGTCATTAGATTAGATTAGATTAGATTATTTACCCCTTACCTAACACTACGGGCAATTTAGCATGGCCAATTCACCTGACCTGCACATCTTTGGACTGTGGGAGGAAACCGGAGCACCCGGAGGAAACCCACGCAGACACGGGGAGAACGTGCAAACTCCACACAGTCAGTCGCCTGAGGCGGGAATTGAACCCGGGTCTCTGACGCTGCGAGGCAGCAGTGCTAACCACTGTACCACCGTGCCGCCCACCGTCCCACTCATCTGGCCCATAACATATGTTCTCTTGTTCCACACATTGTGTATTATCCATCCTATCTTACACCCTACATCATGTCTTTAAGCCCTTATATACGGACTCACAAAATATCTCCACGACCTCAAAAAATGCTCCAAAATATCCATCAATTCATGGGTCCATTGCTGAACTACGGCTTGTGGCAACACACACCTCACTGGTTAAAGCAATATGATTAATCATTGTAATTGGGTGGCTATACAGGATTCTGTCAAATTTCTGTGGAATGAGTGAGATCTGGAAGTTCAGCGATCCTGTCACTCGTTAGCAATGAGACCCTGATAGCACCAGGTATAGCTCTTCAACAGTCAGTAAGAGATTACTACTCCTAAGGTAATGGACTAAAGGTCTCTGACATTGTGGAAGGAAGTTGAGATCTGGGCCCCAATGTTGAAAGGGGAAGGTACTAGGAGATAGGAGTGAGGATGGTCGGCAGCCAGTAAAAACCTCTCTTTTGAGTAATGAATATCCTTCTTATTGTCATGTCCATTCAATATAAATTACAGTGAAAAGCGTGTACTGTTGCTTGTACATAAGCGTCATTCACAGAATAAAATTTTAAAAAGATCACTTAGAGATTTCAACTTCTCCTTCTCCACTGTTATAACATACCACTACCAGAGTCCCGCTCTGGGCTTCCCAGACACGCCTTGCTGCAGAGAGAGTCCCACTCCTTTAGGGCAGATTCCTACTCAGCTATTAGCCGGGTGCACGGTTGGGTGAGAGAGGTAGAGCTGGAATGTCAGAGCCAGGCACCTGCGGATGGGTCTGAACCATCCAATTGAAATGAAGGGGAGGCAGATCAGCATCAGTGTGTGAGCTTGGGGGACCGTACGGACTGCCAAAGATGCCTTTGTGCACCCTGGGAGATTATGGCCCTCCCCCTGGCCTACATAGTTAAAATCGAGCTGACCCTTCAGCACTTACCTTCCATGATGGACAAGCCCCAGCTCAGGCTCTCCGTAGGTCAGCAATCACTTAGCCCTTGCTCTGACCTGTCATTAGGTTTAAGGCATGTTGCAGTGATGTTTGAATGTCACCCCACTCATCTTTGACACGAAGATGACTTAAAATGTGAAGAGCTAGGAATAGGTGATGATTTGGTTGCTCATTTGAGCCCCCCCAGCCCACCGTCTCCAAAACAGGTTAAGTCTGGGTTGGAGAATTTAAAATCAAAGCCCTGAAGTACCCTGAAATATGCAATTCAGCGGCATTACATCTTCGATGTTTGTATTGTGAACTGACCAATCTGCTGACTATGATCGATGGTGCACACTGTGGTTTAATTATTCAAAGTGTTGTACTGATTTCTTTTAGAACTAGAAGTGGTTAATAGTGACATTAAACGGGTCAGTACAGGATGGGGCATTGAAAGCAGCCACAGCGCACTATCAGACTTTTGCCTCATTTAAAATCTCTAAATGTGGCAACAATACTTGTTTCTGAACTGGTCATGTGGAAGTGATGTGTGTGTGGGGGGGTAGGGGAGTGGATTCATGGCTATTCAGTAAGCGACGTTCAGTGAGAATTAGGGAATGACCTCTGAGCTCCCAATGAAGGTTAGAATGTTATGGAATTCGGTTCCATTCCAGCTCCAGAGACTTGAACTTGAAGATCTAGGTTGATGTTCCAATGCAGTATAGAGGGAGTGCTGCACTGTCAGAAACCTGTTATCATTTAGGTGAGGCATTAAACCGTGACGCCACTTGCCTTCTCAGGTGGATATAAAAGATCCTATGGCATTATCGCAAAAAGGAATTGTCTGCTGCGCTTTGGCCAATATTTGCCTCCCAGTCAACATTGTATTGGGTCACTGTTAGATGACTGTTTGAGATGGCTTCTTGTGATCAAATTGGCTGCTGTGTTTTTCTAACTGTGCATTGGAAGTACATCATAGATGTTTAGCAGTTTGTGAGACATCATAAAGTTTGGAAAAGTGCAATATAAATGCAAGGCATTTCCTTTACCATGCTCTCAATAGTCTGCCAGTTGGACTTTAAGTTAAACAGCTGTTGTGATCGCAGTTATTATCCAAGTCAGACTCCAGGTCAGGAATCTGACTAGGTAGATCGTATTTTTATTTGTTTTAGTAAAGTAGTCCCTCACTGAAACATAAGCACACAATGCTATAGGTTTTGCTTTAACAATAAAACAGAAGTTTATTACATAAGAAGGGTAAATAAAATAGAACACTCTAAACCATCTACTGAAAATACTAACTGAAAGATTTTTAAACTTAATAGAAGTATAATTCCATTACTCCCAGAATACTCCTCTCTAAATTGAAAAGATAAAGGTTTTTGTACAGTATCCAAAACAATCTTGGTAAGTCATCAAAACATCACTCATACTAGACTATGGTAAAAGCATCATATCTACCTGTGACTTCAACTTTTAAACTGAAATGCAGATAGCTTCTTTCTGAAGCTGTTATATATTTGAGTTTTGATGTATTCAGCTTTCAGGTTTTTATCGCAACACGTCTGGCCCTGGGACCTTTTTATTCACTCATGGGATGTGGTGTTGCAGGCTGACTAGTATTTATTGCCTATCCCTAGTTGCCCTTGAAGTTGTGGTGGTGAGCTGCCATCTTGAATCGCTGTAGTCTACGTGCTAGAAGTTGATCCAGGAGAGAAATTCAGGATTTTGACCCAGTGACAGTGAAGGAACTGCAATGTATTTCCAAGTCAGAAGGTGCTATCTGAGGAGCTTTGATGAATTCCTGCAGTGCATCCTGTAGATAGAATACACTGCTGCTACTTAGCGATGGTGATGGAGGGTGTAGATGCTTGCGGATGTGGTACCAATCGAGCGGGCTGCTTTGACCTGGATGTTGTCAAGCTTCTTAAGTGTTGTTGCAGCTCCACCCATCCAGGCAAGTGGGGAGTATTCCATCACACTCCTGAAGTGTGCCTTGTAGATGGTGGACAGGCTTTGGGGAGTCAGGAGGTGAGTTACTCATTGCAGTATTCTTAGCCTCTGACTTGCTCTTGTAGCCATTGTGTTTATGGTGAGTCGAGTTGAGTTTCTGGTCAATGATAACCCCCAGGATATTGATAGTTGGGGACAAATGCTGACATTTTTGTGGTGCAAATGTTACTTGCCCCTTGTTAGCCCAAACCGGGATGTTGTCCAGATCTTGTTGCATTTGAACATGGACTACTTTGCTATCTGGGGAGTCACAAATGATGCAGAACACTGTACAATCATAGATTCTCATTTCTGACCTTATGATGGACCTCAGACACGAGCCCGAGGAACTCCTGCTGAGATGTCCTGGAGCTGAGATGACTGACCTCCAACAACCACGACCATCTTCATGTGTGCCAGTTATGACTCCAACCAGGGAGAATTTGCCCCTGATACCCATTGCTTCCAGTATTGCTAGGGCCCCTTGATGCCACACTTGGTCAAATGCAGCCTTGATGTCCAGGGCTGTCACTCTTACCTCACCTCTCACCTTTGTCCATGTTTGGACCAAAGTCGTAATGAGGTCAGGAGCTGAGTGGCTTTGGCAGATCCCAAACTGGAAGTCACTGTGCAGGTTATTATTGAGCAGGTGCTCAGTAGCACTGTTGATGACACCTTCCATTATTTTACTGATGATTGAGAGCAGACTGATAGGATGGTAGTTGGCAGGGTTGGAGTTGTCTTGCTTTCTGTGTATAGGACATACCTGGGCAATTTTCCACATTGCTGGTAGATGCCAGTGTTGTAATTGTAGTGGAACCACTTGGCAAGTTCTGGAGCACAAGTCTTGATTACTAACACTGGAATACTGTCAAGATTAATAGCCATTGCAGTGCCCAGTACCTCCATACATCTCTTGATATCATGTGGAGTGAATTGAATTGGCTGAAGATTGGTATCTGTGATGCTGGGGTCAACTGGAGGAGGCTGAGATGGATCATCCACTCAGCACTTCTGGCTGAAGATTGTTACAAATGATTCAGCCTTATCTTTTGCACTAACATGCAGGGCTCTTCCATCATTGAGGATGGGGATATTTGTGGAAATGACTCCTCTATTGAGTTGTTTAATTGTCCACCACCATTCATGGCTGGATGTGGCAGGACTGCAGAGTTTAGATCTGATCTGTAGGTTGTGGGATCATTTAACTCTGTCTATCAGTTGCTGTTTAGAATGCAAGTAGTCCAGGTTTGGTAGCTTCACCAGGTTGACACCTCTTTTTCAGTTATGCCTGGTGCTGCACCTGGCATACCCTCCTGTACTCTACAAAGAACCAGGATTGATACCTGGCTTGATGGTAGCAATTGAGATGGGGATATGCCAGGCCATGAGGTTACAGATTGTGTTGGAGTACAATTCAGCTGCTGCTGATGGCCCACAGCATCTCAATTATGAGTTGCTACATCCTTTCAAAGTCTGTCCCAATTAGCACAGTGACAATGCTACGATAGAAGGTATTCTCAATGCGGAGATTGGACTTTGTCTCCATGAGAACTGTCTGGTGGTCATTCTTACCAACGCATCTGCAGCCAGCAGATTGGTAAGGGTGAGCTCAAGTTTTTTTATCTTGCTTCCTTCACCACCTGCCTTTGACCCAGTCTGGCAGCTACACCGTTTAGGACCCAGCCAACTTGATCAGTGGTGCTGCTGCTGAGCCACTCTTGATGGTGGACATTCTGTGGAACTCATTGCCACAGACGGCTGTAGAGGTCATGTCATTGAGTGTATTTAAGACAGAGATAGATAGGTTTTTGATTAGTAACAGGATCAAGGGTTATGGGGAGAAGGTGGGAGAATGGGGTTGAGAGACATATTAACCATGATTGGATGATGGAGCAAATTCGGTGGGCTATATAGCCTAATTTTGCTCATGTATCTTATGGTTTATCTCTGTGCAGCCAAAGTAGTACAATTGGCTATTCACTTCCACAGTGTGTGGTGTTTTTAAAGTCATCAAGGACAGAGATTGTGCCCTTTAGGGAATGAAACTGCCATCCTTACCTGGTCTGGCCTACATGTGAGTCTAGACCCACAGCAATGTGGTTGATTCTCAACTGCCTTCTGGGCAATTAGGGATGGGCAATAATTGCTGGCCTAGCCAGTGATGCCCAGGTCCTATAAATGAATAAAAAACACTGTCCCATAATCACAGTTTCTGAGTAAGGGAGAATGAGTCATTAACATAAGAGAAACAATGCGTGAAGTTTTTAGTAGCAGAGTTTCTGGGTGAGGGACTAGCGCAGTATCATTACTATAGAGCAGTAATTCCCCAACAATTTCCCAACTGTGAGCTGAAAATGTGTTGCTGGAAAAGCGCAGCATCCAGGGAACAGGAGAATCGACGTTTCGGGCATAAGCCCTTCTTCAGGAATGAGAAAAGTTTGTCCAGCAGGCTAAGATAAAAGGTAGGGAGGAGGGACTTGGGGGAGGGGCGTCGGAAATGTGATAGGTGGAAAGAGGTCAAGGTGAGGGTGATAGGTCAGACGGGGGTGGGGGCGGAGAGGTCGGGAAGAAGATTGCAGGTTAGGAAGGCGGTGCTGAGTT
>NC_057737.1:12809337-12945648 GCF_004010195.1 Chiloscyllium plagiosum | reverse complement strand
GGGAGTGGTCTTTACGGAATGCTGTTAGGGGAGGGGAGGGAAATATATCCTTGGTGGTGGGATCCGTTTGGCGGTGGCGGAAATGACGGCGGATGATGCGCTTTACATGGAGATTGGTGGGGTGGTAGGTGAGGACGAGTGGGGTTCTGTCCTGGTGGCGGTTGGAGGGGCGGGGTTCAAGGGCGGAGGAGCGGGAAGTGGAAGAGATGCGGTGGGGGGCATCGTCGACCACGTCGGGGGGGAAATTGCGGTCCTTGAAGAAGGAGGCCATCTGGGTTGTACGTTTTTGGAACTGGTCCTCCTGGGAGCAGATGCGGCGGAGTCGAAGGAATTGGGAGAATGGGATGGCGTTTTTACAGGGGGCAGGGTGTGAGGTGTAGTCCAGTACCTATCACCTTCACCTTGACCTCTTTCCACCTATCACATTTCCAACGCCCCTCCCCCAAGTCCCTCCTCCCTACCTTTTATCTTAGCCTGCTGGACAAACTTTCCTCATTCCTGAAGAAGGGCTTATGCCCAAAACGTCGATTCTCCTGTTCCCTGGATGCTGCCTGACCTGCTGCGCTTTTCCAGCAACACATTTGCAGCTCTGATCTCCAGCATCTGCAGACCTCACTTTTTCCTCAATTTCCCACTGTGAGCCCAGTTAGAGGCTTGAAAATTGTTATGAGCCTTCAGTGAGGGCTGTAAAGGTGGGAACATGTGCGCCTTTCTGTCAGAGGCCCATAGCTGCTATTGCTGACTCTGAACTCACTACCCGAAAATGGCAGCTACTGGGGTTCCTGACCCCCATGTTTATCTTAGAATGAGCTTTATGATCACATGTACTCAAACGAGGACAATGAAAAGTTTACAAGTCGTCACTTACAGTGCTATCTTAGATATAAGACCCAGATATAGATTCTTAAGTATAAATTCTTAGGGAAGAAGAAAATTAGAAAAATTAAAGAAATAAAATGTCCAGGATTACGGATCATAGGAATAAATTAGAAAAATAGAGAAACAAAATGTTCGGAATAACAGACCTTCCAACCCAGTCCAAGCTGGCACCTAGCCTCTAGACTGCATCGGGCCTTGACTCGAGACCACTCAGGAATCATCTCGAAGCTGGAAGTTCACGCTGAGGCTATGCTGGACTGAAGGATCACTGAGCTAGGCCACCAAGAGACTGCCATGCCAATTTGGGAAGCCCTGGCATGGAGAGTTCTCTGATCAAGGTGTGCTATGTTCTTACCTTCACTTCCCATCTATACAGATTTGAGAGTTTTCTGTCTGACCTCGTTAGCAAGTGAGCTCCGTTCCTAACTGCAGCGAAGGCAAAGGCCAGGAGCGTGAAAAAGAAAATATCAAACAAAGTGGGTCACTGGAGGACTTTGTTGACTTAGATGCATTTGTAGGAAAAAACGAATACATGCCCAAAGAGCTTTTGTGTAGTGAACTAGTCATGTGTCCGTAGTGTAGGATGCTGGAATCGAGACCCACTGTTCTCCAAGTTATCACAACACATTTTAATCATTTTATAATCATGTACAAAATTCCCCACTTTACCTGTCTTTTCACCATAAAGTTAACAGAAAAGAAGAATATGTTTCGGTACTTAACAAATCTTACAAATTATTACAAATAAATAGGTTCTGGCTGCTGGTGAAAACTATGAACTGTTGAATGTAAGTCTACTAGTAAAACTCAAAATCCTTGTAAACATCTCCTACACATACAGACAAAAAAGAAATGGTGTTATGGGTGAAGGGAAAAACTGGAAAGGCTGTTCAATTAGATCATCCTTGTGCTGGTCAGGACTTCTGTTTGTCAGTCTCTCTCCAATTGTTTTTCATTTGTTTGCAGAATCGTAAATTATAAAGTCTCTGATTTAATGATTAAAAGCCACAGCTTACTGCACCTGGTAAGGGAAAATAAACTGGCTTTCTTCAGATTTTGTGTTTCTTAACTGCAGAGAAAAGGATATCACCTTCTTTTCCAAAAGTTCAAAGACTACTGGCTATATTGTTCCTACCCACAAGCTGTTCAGCTACTAGGAGCCAATCACATGGTTGTTGGCAGGCAGAGGCCTTTGTCATTTGTAGACCAATCAGCTAGTTGTTGCGACCAGAATCTTACTTTGTAAACATCCCCTGGGGCCAGTTCATCTGCAATGATCCTTTGACTAACAGTGCGTGCCAGTATGTTGCTTTTACAAAACATAGCAATCGCTTCCACAAGCCTTGGTTTTAAAAGCCATCTTTTTCCCGTTTCAGTTCACAATGAAAAATACAGAAATTGAAAATATGCCATCTTTACACAGTCAAGGTATAAACTTCAAGGAACTTCAACTTTGGAGTAGTGGGATTTGAACCTGGACCTCCAGGCTCAGAAGTAGGGACACTACCACTGTGTCACAGCAGCCCTCAGAGTTAAAATCTGAGGAAGAGGTCAGCAACATTAACTGATATGGGGATTGAAACCATAACCTTGGCATTATTAGCACCACACGTTAATCATTTAAGTTTACCAGCCACTAGCATCACTAGGAAGGTCAGGCATTAAGGAACCATGGTGGTTGAGCTCTTTGTTTCAGGATTTACCAGCAGTCATTAATCCCTATGTTTCCTCATTAATAAGCATGACACTTCAAAAGGGGAATTAGAAACTCAAATTAGATTCCTGAGATCATTTAATTCACTTTAACTTCTGTTAGTTCACTAATTGCCTGCAGATTAATGCAAGTTCAGAAAAGCATATTTGGGTAGAGCCAGCAGATCCTTAATTCATAAGGCATTGTAGTTCATTACATTCGAGGCAGGAAACTGTAGTTACAGTGTGCCCTGTTCCTCCTTTGTCATTACTAACAGCTTTTATTCATTTCCATAACATCAGAGCGTGTGACATTATGGCATCGAAGTAGATTAAAAGTGAACTCCTCCTTATTTGGTGAAGGTCTTTAAAAAGATATTCATCAATTCACAGTTCTGAAGCATTGCGCTCCTGGCTGTGTGTTACTATGACAATCGCTTTTTTTAAACAAACAAAAATCTGCACCTTTGTTGACCCCCTGTCAAAGCCCTTGCCAATCAATTAAGCTTTCTGCATTCACTCACGGGATGTGGGTATCATTGGCTAGGCCAGCATTTATTGCCCATCCCTAATTGCCCTGTATAGTGTATGAACCACTACAGACCTTGTGGTGTAGGGATACCGACAATGCTGTTAGGATGAAAAATCCAGGATTTTGACCGAGTGACGCTGAAGGAACAGCAATTATATTTTCAAATCAGGATGGGGAGTGACTTGGAGGGGAACTTGCAGGTACTGGTGTTCCTATGTATGTGCTGTCCTTTTCTAGATGGTAGATGTTGTGGATTTGGAAGATGCTGTCAGAGGAACCATGATGAGATGCTACAGTGCATTTTGTAGATGGTACACACTTCTGGCATGGTGCATTGGTGGTAAAGGCAGTGAATGTTGAAGGTGGTGTATGGGATACTAATCAAGCAGACTGCTTCATCCTGGATGGTATCAAGCTACTTGAATGTTATTGGAGCCACCCTAATCCAGACAGGTGGGGAGATTCCAAACACTCCTGATTTGCATATTCTAGAGGGTAGACAGACTTTGAGGCAACAGGAGACGATTGGCCTCTTACCATATTTATAGCCACAGTATTTTTATGGCTGGTCAGTTCAGTTTTTGATCAAGTGATATGCCACAGGTTGTTAATAATATGGGATTCCGCAATGGTAATGTCACGGAGAGAGTACTTGTTGAAGTATGGTCAGTGTTGCAATATAATCTAAGAATTTTCCTGTGTAACTTGACCCCCAACACTACATGCCACCCATCTCCCTCTTACTTACAGCATGGCCATTTCCATCTGCCTCTGAGTGTCAATTCACGTGTTTCAGTTTCAGTAGTATCAATTTAAATTCAATTTATTCAGCATTTTACCAGTCGTATAATTTATTCTGTAATCCAAATGGCGCCAAAATATGATGACACTATACACCTATCACAAGTGACAATGTTAAATAGATCTTAAGATTACCCCAGTTCCACAGCTGGTGCTAGATTTTAGAATAAGGGACTGAGGATTTAAATATTTTGTTGATTTGATTTATATAAGTTGGCTGTATGGGGTGTTGGCCTGTAAGATTAGTTGCAAACCTGACAGCCAAAGAGATGAATGATAACTAGCCAAGTCCAGGCTTCTCTTATCTTTGATTCAAGTGGTGAGGATGGCACACAGTCTTCAGAGGAATATAGCAGGGGCCAAACAAGTGCAAGAGGGGACATAATGTGGGAAATTGTGATGTTACACACTTTGGAAGAAAGTATAGAGGAGGTGAATATTGTAGAAATGGAGATAGACTATAGGAAGCTATGAAACAGAGGGGTTTGGGAGTCCTTGGTTTTGTGAAGGGCAGGTCGTGGTTTTGTGAAGGGCAGGTCGTGCCTCACAAACCTTATTGAATTCTTCGAGAAGGTGACTAAGGAAGTGGACGAGGGTAAAGCGGTAGATGTAGTGTATATAGATTTTAGTAAGGCGTTTGATAAGGTTCCCCATGGTAGGCTACTGCAAAAAATACCGAGGTATGGCATTGAGGGTGAGTTGGAGGTTTGGATTAGGAATTGGCTGGCTGGAAGAAGACAGAGGGTAGTAGTTGATGGTAAAGGTTCATCTTGGAGTGCCTTCACTAGTGGTGATCGGCAAGGATCTGTTTTGGGACCATTGCTGTTTGTCATTTTTATAAATGACCTGGAGGAGGGGCTAGAAGGTTGGGTGAGCAAGTTTGCGGATGATACGAAAGTCGGTGGAGTTGTTGACAGTGAGGAAGGATGTGTCAGGTTACAGCGGGATATAGATAAGCTGCAGAGCTGGGCAGAAAGGTGGCAAATCTGGTGGGGCCGCATCTGGAGATTTGTGTGCAGTTTTGGTCGCCATACTATCGGAAGGATGTGGAGGCACTGGAACGGGTGCAGATGAGGTTTACCAGGATGTTGCCTGGTATGGTAGGAAGATCGTATGAGGAAAGGTTGAGGCACTTGGGGTTGTTTTCATTGGAGAAAAGAAGGTTTGGGGTGACTTGATAGAGGTGTACAAGGTGATTAGGGGTTTAGATAGGGTTGACCGTGAGAACCTTTTTCCACGTATGGAGTCAGCTAATCTATTACGAGGGGGCATAGCTTTAAATTAGGGGGTGGTAGGTATAGGACAGATGTTAGGGGTAGATTCTTTACTCAGTGAGTCGTGAGTTCATGGAATGCCCTGCCAGTAGCAGTGGTGGACTCTCCCTCTTTATGGGCATTTAAACGGGCATTGGATAGGCATATGGAGGATAGTGGGCGAGTGTAGGTTAGATGGGCTTGGATCGGCGCAACATCGAGGGCCAAAGGGCCTGTACTGCGCTGTATTTTTCTATGTTCTAAATCAGAGAAAGCTAGCAGTTGAGTAGGGAATAGGGAAAGCAAATGGACTGCTGGCATTGAGGGGTGGGACAACACTATCAGAAAAGTGTGAACAGTTCTGGTCCCCTACAACCTTCCAGAATAGGTTTAATAGGAAAATCCCTCCATACATGGGATTAACCTATGAGGAGATGAAGAGTGGGTTGAATTTGTTTAGAATTAGAGTGTGGAAGAATGAGGCGCAACCCCTATGAAATGATTCTTATGGGACTTTGCACAATAAATGCAGAGAGGTTGTTTCCCCTTGTGGGAAAGTTTACGACCAGAAGGAATAACTTCAGAATACAGGTCATTCTGCTATAACTCACGTTTCATCGGTGTGAATTGGCTATAACACGATTGACGAATTGTCGACGTTGTTTGGATATGTGAACCTTCTACTGAACAGGCATAACGGTTTTCTATTAGCAATCTGCTATGGCTGTTTTCCATAGCTCGATATTTTAATGTGCCAGGTTGCAGAGGAACACAACTATCTCGCTATAGCAGGTTGACCTGTAAGCAGTTGTCCATTTATGACAGAGAGGAGGAGGAATTTCTTCTCTTAAAGGGGAGTGAATCCATGGAATTTATTACCGTAAAGAACTGCAAGGGCTGGATCGTTAAGTATACTCAAGGCTGAGGTAGACAGATTTTTAATTATTAAGCGAATCCTGGGTTATAGGGGAAACAACAGTAAATGAGGATCAACAGAAGAGTTCAGTCGAAGAGCCAAATAGTCTACTTCTGCTTCTTTATCTTACAATTTTGCTAATTTAGAACGTGTTTCCAGATAATGACATAGAATCCTTGTTTTATGCTTAATATACAAGAACATCATAATATGTTAAAGAAGAGATGGAATAGACCATTTGAACTTTTTAAATCTGTTCAACATTACTTTCTCCCTCAATTGTACCTCCTTGCACTTCCCCCAAATCTTGTAGTTCCTGAAATGCTATTGAACTGTGTCTTGATGTCATAGTTACTGAGTACATTTGGCAGCTCTTGGGGGTGAAAAAGTCAAAAGATTCACAATCTTTTAGTAAAAATATTTTTTCTCACCTCAGTCCATTCTGTTGAGACTGTGAGCCCATGTTCTAGGTTCTACAGGCAGGGGAACCATCTTTTCTGTATCGTCCTGTCAAGTGTTAGGAAGTTTGTGTTAATCCGATCGAAAGACCATGAAGCAATCGCTCATGTACTTGTTCAGAATGCAAATTAGAAACATTATTAATGTTACTATTTACTGGAATAGTTTTTGTCCCACACTAGTCAATATCTCAGCCCAGAACCCATGTCTCAGGACAGGGGTTCTAGCAACTGTATAACCAGGACGCTAATATTGGGGCCACGCTACTCAGAGCTGGGAGTCTGGGCCAAAAGCAACACTCAGTTCCGTGATGATGGTCCCTGCCCCTACCTCAGCCTTTACCTATCCCTACCCAGAAACCCTCAGCTATTATGTGACCATTTCCAGTCTTGCCTTTGGCCAGCCATTTTTGAGCAGTGCATTAGATTTTCAGTTTCTGCCTCATATCATTTGCCACATTAACAAAAACGTTTTCAAATCCCACAAATCCTAAAATAATCTAACAGTAAACAAAATGCAGATGAGAATAAAAGCACAATACTGCAAATGCTGAAGATCTGAAGTGATAACAGGAAGTGCTGGAGAAACTCAGCAGGCCTGGTAGCGTCTGTTGTTACGGATTAGACCAAACCCCCTCAAAATATTCAGAGAATAGTCTAGACCCTAACTTTTTCTTATTTTAATGGTGTGGGAAAAGATCTGCCACCCTGCCCTACCCATAGTAGGCCCACACAGAACGTCGGAAAGCAAACTTGGCCAAACTATACCAGAAACGCCAGTAATGCCTCAGCATTGAGCAAACAGGCTGACAAGTGAAACTTGACAGCACTCGCAGACAAGGGAATACACTTCCCAAAACACACTAACTATACCCGGTCAACACAGCTGTCCCAAAGTCTTAAGGGCTGTCTCATAACACAGCAATACCAAAGCCACACAAAGAACAGGTCAGATGGAGAGGCACTACCAAGGACCTTGCTCCCAGGACAGGAACAGTGGAAGCACCTTACTGTTTAAAAAGAGACATTCTCACCTACCTGCAAAGAGCTGGAATCTCCTGATCCTATTGATACTGTCAGGATGTTGCAATGTATTGACAATCAGGACATTCTTTTGATAACTGTTTTTCAATTATCAGCGTTGTAATTGGATTATTCAATTTCCAAGTACATTGTATCTTTCCCCATTTTAATTAACCTTATTGTACAAGATTCCTATAAAACCTGACTTCATCCTTAGTTTGAGGAAGAAAACCCTTGATCTACCTGTACAGTTCTACCTATCTTCCTTTCCACCTATCCACTCCACCCTCCTCTCTGACCTATCACCTCCATCCCCACCCCCATTCACCTATTGTACTCTATGCTACTTTCTCCCCACCCCCACCCCCACCCCCTCCCATTTATCTCTCCACTCTGCAGGCACACGACCTCTATTCCTGATGAAGGGCTTTTGCCCGAAACGTTGATTTTCCTGCTCGGATGCTGCCTGACTTGCTGTGCTTTTCCAGCACCACTCTAATCTAGACTCTGGTTTCCAGCATCTGCAGTCCTTGTTTTTACCTAGTTCTGTGTCAGCCTAGTCAATTTCCCTTACAGCGATATGGCTTGTAATAAACAGTTTGTCAATTTCACCCGATCTGATTTGTATGGTCTCTACTTTATTGGGCTAATTTCTCTGACCAAAGGTAAATAGAGTCATAGCGATATACTGCACGGAAACAAACCCTTCCGTCCAACTCATCTTTGCCGACCAGATATCCTAAATTAATCTAGTCCCATTTGAAAGATGTTGCATTTCAGCTGCTATTCAATTGGTCAAACAACCAGATTTAAAGCAAAACACACTTTATTTATCATCTATAGTTAAAATACAACACAAGAAAGAGGAATGGTAATCGCTTAACTCTACTGAAAAATGTAACAGAATAATAGAGACACTAACTGTTACTAATTAACTGTTCCTATATAGCAACATCACATAAACACGCCCTTGCAAAAGGCAAATTCAGAAAATAGATTGTCTCACATGCAACCTCAGTAGTCCAGGTCAAAAAAGAAATCGAGAAAATTCTGAAAGAGTGTAGCAGCTTCCAAACCCACTGAGACCCCCAACAACAATTACTGAAAGCTAAGACTAAAAATCCTAGTTCTGTTGGTGCTTGACCACACCCATTCAGGCTACTTCTATTGTTCCAACTTGAAAAGAAAATCCCAGGCTTCACCAGCTGTTTAATTCGTGGCTCTGGTAGATGGGTCAGCAGCTCTGCCTTAAAACCTCTCTTTTAAAAAAAAACAGGACATCATAATCTCTTAAAGCCATTGTATTGCCACACTGTAGAGAGAGAAAGAGTTAATGTTTTGAGTCCAATATGATGCTTCCTTGGAACTGAAAAAGTGATGGGTATATTACTGTAAAACAAAAAGGAAAGGAGAAAGCGGAACAGATAGAACATAGAACATTACAGCACAGTACAGGCCCTTCGGCCCTCAATGTTGCACCGCCCTGTCATACTAATCTGAAGCCCATCCCACCTACACTATTCCATGTATGTCCATATGCCTGTCCAATGACGACTTAAATGCACTTAAACTTGGCGAATCTACTACTGTTGCAGGCAAAGCATTCCATACCCTTACTACACTCTGTGTAAAGAAACTACCTCTGACATCTGTCTTATACCTATTTCCCCTCACTTTAAAGTTGTGTCCCCTTGTGTTTGCCATCCCCTACTTGGAAAAAGGCTCTCCCTGTTCACCCTATCTAACCCTCTGATTATCTTGGTGACTTTTTTTAACCAGAGGGCTGTGGGTATCTGGAACACACTGCCTGAAAGGATGGTAGAGGTGGGAACCTTTAAGACATCAAAGAAGATTTACAATGAACACTTGAAACACCGTAGCATTCAAAGCAAAAGACAAGTGCTGGAAAATGGGATTAAAATGTATAGATGCTTGATGGCTGACATGAACATGATGGGCCAAAGAGTCTCTTTCCATGCTATAAAAATTCTAAGAGTCTCTGACTCTAAATGTAGCCCAGAGTGACAGGCAAAGAGAGTGTCAATGATAGTGCCGTCTAACATGTAATGCCAATGGTGTTTGAAGTCACCAATACTTTGCCACAGCCGACAACACGTTTGAACAACCTCAATCCAGTTCCCAGCCCAAAGTGCCCAAAGTTTGACAGTATCACTTTATATAGGAGAACTAGCAGAGAAAATGTTTTCAAAGGAATATATTGATGGAATGAATTGGATGACTTGTTTATTTGCGGTTCAAAGACATTGTTATGACATGGAGACAGACAGCTGAACCAAACCAGTCTCTCTAGCTCTGTATTCACAACACGTTAAAATTAAATAACATCCAAAAGAACTGCAGATGCTGTAATTCAGAAACAAAAACAAAAATTGCTGAAAGGTCTGAGCAGGTCTGGTCGCATCTGTGAAGAGAAATCAGAGTAAATGTCTCAGGCCCGGTGACCCTTCCACAGAACTGAGCTTTTCCAGCAATTCCAGTAAGATTAAAACCCCCAAAGGTCCTCAACATTTATTAGAAACCACTGGAACCAGACTTTTAAATAACCAAACTCAGACTTTGCAAATGATCAATTCTCAACGCTCTTTTGTATCTTAAACAGAAGATTTAGCAATTTGTTAATGATATAATAACTTCAGCAGAGCAAAAATTAAATAACAAAGTAAACCATTTGGTCTATACATCAAACTCCAAAAAAAACCTCCATTTTCACATGCTGTGAATTTTTTTAAAATGGGTGGAGTGAGAAAAATAACACAAAACCAGAGAAAATAGCAGGTGGAGGCCATTCAGCTCTTTGAGCCTGCTCTGCCATTCATTATGATCACCCAACTCAGTACCCTGTTCTCACTTTCTCCCTGTTCCCTTTGATCTCTTTAGCCCTAAGAACGACATCTAACTCCTTCTTGAAAAGAGTCAATGTTTTGGTCTCAACCACATCCTGTGACAGAGAATTCCACAAGCTCCCCACAAATTGGAAGGTCTGTGATGGAGTAGAAAGTGGGAGAGATGAAATGGCAATAAGAATCCGAAGTGTGGGGCTAAAGCCTGCAGTAAACATATGTTCAAACGTACAAATTAGGTATAGGAGTAGGCCATGTGGTCCTTTCAGCCTGTGCTATTATTAAATAAGAACATGGCTGATCTGACTGTGGCCTTAACTCCACTTTCTGCCTGCTGCCAATAACATTGACTCTCTTGGTGTTCGAGAGTGTACCTACCGCCACCTCATATATTCTCCAATGAACTGCCTTCCACCACTTTCTGGGGAAATGAGTTCGAAAGATACTCAACCCACTGAGGCAAAAAACAATTACCTCATCTCTGTCTTAAAGGGGAGAATTTTTAGTTTTAAACTGTATAGTTAAAAAAAAAGCTAAAAGCAAAATGCTGCATGCTGGCGACTTGAAGTAAGATAAACAAAGTTCTGGAGAAACTCAGCAGATCTGTTGCGTGAGAGTTACCGTTTTGAGTCGCTTGCGACTCTTACTCAGGACTAAAAAGAAAAAACAGATGTGTCCAGAGGAGCAGTGAATGGCAGAATCACGAACAGTAATTGCTTGAAACCAAACAATAAGAGAAAGAGAGAAAAGAAACTAAAGTAACAAAAAAACTTACACTGTAACTTTGCTCGCATTTTAAAATTGTTGAACTCAATTGAGTACTTCAGATGGGTCAGTTTTTGTCAGGTGTGTGCAGGAGGATTTCCTCACACAGTATGCAGATAGACCAACAAGAGTAGAGGCAACATTGGATTTGGTACTAGGTAATGAACCAGGTCCAGTGTTAGATTTGGAGGTGGATGAGCACTTTGGTGATAGTGATCACAATTCAGTTACATCTACTTTAGCAATGGAAAGGGATAGGTATATATGCACAGCAAGAGTTGTAGCTGGGGGAACGGCAATTATGATATGATTAAGTAAGATTTAGGATGGGGAAGGCAACTACAGGGGTTGGGCTAACAATTGAAATGTGGTGCTCATTCAAAGAACAGCTACTGCGTGTCCTTGATGAGTATGTACCTGTCAGGCAGGGAGGAAGTAGTCAAGCAATGGAGCCGTGGTTTACTAAAGAAGTAAAATCTCTTGTCAGGAGGAAGAAGAAGGCTTATGTAAAGATGAAACGTGAAGGCTCAGGGTGCTTGAGAGGTACAAGCTAGACAGGAAAGACCTAAAGAGAGAGCTAAGAAGAGCCGGAGGAGACGTGAAAAGTCTTTGTCAGGTAGAATCAAGGAAAATCCTAAAGCTTTCTATAGGTACATCAGGAATAAAAGAATGATTAGAGTAAGATTAGGATCAGTCAAGGATAGTAGTGGTATGCTGTGAGTGGAGTCTGAGGAGATAGAAGCACTAAATGAATATTTTTCATAAGTATTCATAATGGAAAATGACAACATTTTTGAGAATACTGAGATACAATTTATTAGGCTAGGTGGGATTGAGATTCATAAGGAGGAGATGTTAGCAATTCTGGAAAGTGTGAAAATAGATAAGTCCCTGGGGCAGATGGACTTTATCCTACGATTCTCTGTGAAGCTAGGGAGGAGATTGCAGAACCTTTAGCTTGGATCTTTATGTCATCATTGTCTACATAAATAGTGACTGGAGGATAGCAAATGTTGTCCCCTTGTTAAAAAAGAAGAATAGGGACAACCCTGGTAATTATAGACCAGTGAGCCTTACTTCAGTTGTGGATAAAGTGTTGGAAAGGATCATAAGAGATGATAGGATTTATTATCATCTAGAAAGGAATAATTTGATTAGGGATAGTCACACGGTTTTGTGAGGGGTAGGTTGTACCTCACAAACTTTATCACATTATTTGAGAAGGTGACCAAACAGGTGGATGAGGGTAAAGCGGTTGATGTGGTGCATATGGATTTCAATGAAGTGTTTGATAAGGTTCCACACAGTAGGTTATTGCAGAAAATAGAGGCATGGGATTGAGGGTGATTTTCCTGTTTTGGATCAGAAATTGGCTAGGTGAAAGAAGGCAGAGTGTGTGTTGATGGGAAATGTTCATCCTGGAATCCAGCTACAAGTGGTGTACCACAAGGATGGTTTGGAGCCACAGCTATTTGTCATTTTTATAAACGACCTGGATGAGTTAGTAAATTTACTGATGACACAATGGCTGGTGGGGTTGTGGACAGTGCTGAAGGATGTTGCAGGTGACAGAGGGACATTGATAAGCTGCAGAGCTTGGCTAAACAGTAGCAAAAGGAGTTTAATGCACAAAAGTGCGAGGTGATTCACTTGGAAGGAATAACAGGAATACAGAATATTGGACTAATAGTAAGACTCTTGGTAGTGTGGATGAGCAAAGATCTAGGTGTCCATGTGCATAGATCCCCGAAAGTTGGCACCCAGGTTGATAGGGTTGTTAAGAAGACGTATGGTGTGTTAGGTTTTATTGGTGAGGGATTGAGTTTCGGAGCCATGAGGTCATGTTGCAGTTGTACAAAACTCTGGTGCAGCCGCACTTGGAGTATTGCCTACAGTTCTGGTCACCGCATTATAGGAATGATATGCAGAGATTTACCAGGATGTTGTCTGGTATGGAGGGCAAGTCTTATGAGGAAAGGCTGAGAGACTTGAGGTTGTTTCATTAGAGAGAAAGTTCAGAGGTGACTTAATAGAGACATAAAGATGATCAGAGGATTAGATAGGGTGAACAGTGAGACCCTTTTTCATCAGGTGTGATGGCTAGCTTTAAATTGCAGGGTGATAGATAGAGGACAGATATCAAAGTAATTTCTTTACTTAGAGTAGTAAGGGTATGGAATGCCCTGCCTGCAACAGTAGAACTCACCAACTTTAAGGGCATTTAAATAGTAATAGATAAATGCATGGATCATAATGGAATAGTGTAAGTTAGATGGTTCACAAGTTGGCGCAACATCGAGGGCCAAAGAGCCTGTACTGCTCTGTAATGTTCTATGATTAGATTAGATTCCCTACAGTGTGGAAACAGGCCCTTTGGCCCAACTAGTCCATACCGACCCTCTGAACAGTAACTCACCCAGACCCATTCCCCATATTTACCCCTGACTAATGCACCTAACTCTATGGACAATTTTAGCATTGCCAATTCACCTAACCTGCACATCTTTGGATTGTGGGAGGAAACCGGAGCACCCGGAGGAAACCCACGCAGACACGGGGAGAATGTGCAAACTCACACAGCCATCCAAGGCTGGAATCAAACCTGGGTCCCTGGCACTTTGAGGCAGCAGTGCTAGCCACTGTGCCGCCCATAAGTTCAAGGTTGAGCTTAGTCTTTTGTAAGATGCCAAAGGATGAGGTGTTGGTCCTTCTATTGGTTTACTGTGCTACCATTTGTGGTAGTCGAGGGGGTCAGGCTCCAAACAGAACAACTTTTCCCATTAGGCAATGGAGAGAGAGAGAGATGCGTTTACCTGAACGGAGCCTGTCCCGAGTCCATTGGTGTGACCTGTGTTTCTCATTGCCTTTGCAGAGGACTGTGAACACCAGGAGGACTGTGCCCCCCTCGAGGCTGAGATCAGGCAGAAGGAGCTGCAGAACGTGGCGCTGAGGAAGGAACTCCGCCACAAGGAGGCCCTGATAGCGGCGCTGGAGGACAGCCTGCGACGGAGGGAGCGGCTCTTCCTCGAGGAGCTCAAGAGACGGAGTCACAGGATGACCCTCCTGAACAGTGAACTGCAGAAGCAGTCGGAGACTGCGGCCCAGCTCGCATTCCAGTTGCACAGCGTCAAACAGAAGCTGAGTAACTCCAGGCAAGGCGGTCGGCCTTCGGACAAGCCCGCCGATAAAGCCATCCCGACATCTCCGGTGTACACCTCAGTCTCGCTGAGGAGGCACCATAAAGTCCACTCGAAAGTGACCGATAGAATCTGCACCGAGAGCCAGCAGAGGCGCCGGGCAGGACTGGACGAGCTAGACCCCATGCCCGACCCTGCGCTTTTCCTGCGGGCGAGGTGGCATCACGGCGGGCGGCAGAGCCAGGCAGGCGGCTTGGCACCCGTCACTCACGAGTGCAGACTGGAGAGCGGAGGCCTCGCGCCTGCGCAATCGCAGTCACTCGTGCCCAGGACTGTGGCGGAGAGCAGCTCAAAGTGCTCGAACTTTCTGGGACCTCCCGCCGAGACAGAGATCCCCCTCACGGACGAGGAGAGCGCCGGCGAGGATCTGCAAAAGGCGCGGGAGAGCGTTCGGAAGTAGAGCAACTCTTTGTCACGGGGTTAACGATTAGAAGGAACTCGCTTTGATCACTCGCGTCTTTTCACACCCCGAAACGCATTCGCATGCGATGTTGGTCACCGTGCAGGCAAATGCAGCAGCCGCCTTGCACCGAGCGAGGCCCCGCACATAGCAACGGGGTGACCAATCACCTGCCGCTCCTCTCTCCTGCCATTCACTGAGGCTACAGCCCCATCTACAACACCCCAAGCCGAGCTTCAGCCCCCGCGAATAACATTTTGGAAGAAACAGACTATTTAAGGTGAAGAATAGGCAAGATGAGCATAGGCAAGTAATATACAGAGCTTTCTTATTAATCTCAGGAACCTGAGCCTCTATTCAAACAAATCAGTGGGTGATCCAGCTGCTTAATAGTTTTTTGAAACTGTTGTGTTTATCCAAACAATCTCCCCAGTACAAAAATTCGAGACACAGACCCTGTATACCACATTGCAGGTAACCCTATTCCAAACATTGGCATACTTTTTAAAACATAAATACAAGGCAATAAAGTAATCATGTGGAACTTAGAGACAATCTCCAGCTACAGAAAACAGCACACACACACACACACAACATCTTCATGACCTACCTGACTCCTATATGAATCACCTAGTGTTGATTGACTGTCAATAAAGTCTTAAGAGGGATAAGGGGCCTACATTTTACCAGCAGAGAGTGCTAACTATCTCCCCTTGACATACTTTAGTATTACCACAGCTGAATCCATCACGAACAACATCCTGGAAACCAAAAACTCAAATAAAAGCAAAATGCTGCAGATGCAAATCTGAAGAAGTGACATTAGACCCATAACATTAATCCTGCTTCTCTGTCCACAGATGCTGCTTGACCTGCTGAGTTTCTCCACTTTTTCTGTTATTTATCCTGAGGGCTACCTTGGATCAGAAACTCGGCTGGCCATGTAAAGAGAATGTAAGGAACTGGACATTCTTCAGCAAGCAACCTATCTCCTGACTTCCCAGAAACTTTCCACCATCTTCAAGGCACAAGTCAGGAGTATAATGGAACATTCTTGGCTTACTTGAATGAATGTAGTTCCATTAATGTTCAGAAGGATCAATACTATCCAGGACAAAAAGCTAATTCATTTGGCCATTCATTTCCTCTACCATGGAACTACAATGGCAGCAGTATATACCATCTACAATATGCACTGCAGCATAATCCAAACTAATGCCCTCTACCATCTCAAGGGCAACTAACATATGAGAACGCCACCACTTTCAAGTTCCTCTCTAAAGGGGAATTAAAGTAATATCACTGGACCTGCTATCCAGAACCCAGGGGCATGGGTTCAAATCCCATGGCTGATGGTGGCATTTGAATTCAATAAAGGTCTGGAATAGCCAGCTGTAACCATTAGCTATTGTTGTAAAAACCTATCTGGTTCACTAATTTGGCAAGAGAAGGAAATCTGCTGCTTTTACTGAGTCTGGCCTACATGGGACTCCAAACCCACAGCAACATGTTTGATTTTTTTTTTCCCCAGCACCCGTGGTGTGTGTGTGCAGGTGTGAGACACAGTGAGAGACACAAGGTGCACGAATCTTTATTCAAATTTCCACCACCAGGAAGAAAGGAAACACCCGAGTGGCCAATAGACAATACATGCAGGAGTAGACCATTCTGCCCTTCGAGCCTGTACCACATTCACTATGATCATGGCTGATCATCCTTAATCAGTATCCTGTTCCTGCCTTATCTCCGTAACCCTTGATTCCACTATCCTTGAGAGCTCTATCCAACTCTTTCTTAAATGAATCCAGAGACTAGGCCTCCACTGCCCTCTGGGGCAGAGCATTCCACACAGCCACCACTCTCTGGGTGAAGAAGTTTCTCCTCATTTCTGTCCTAAATGGTCTACCCTGTATTTTTAAGCTGTGTCCTCTGGCCAGTGACAAGCAGTGCCCTTCACATCAAAGGGCAATGCTGTGTGATCAAACAGTGAAGGGGAGGGCAAGGATTAAATCAAATACAGTTGGAGGGGGAAATAATGCACTCCATTCCTTGCGGTGCCCACCTCTCCCTGAACAACTACAGGGTGTTATGTGTTTGATTCTTAACTGCCCTCTGGGCATTAAGTGCTGGCTTAGCCAGTTGTGCGTACATCCTGTGAAGGTATAAAATATGTCACATTCCGTGTTGGCTTGGAATTACTTTGCTAGCCCAACACTGAGTGAGATAAAATCCTGGAAGTCCCTTCCCAATAGTACTACCAGTATATCTGCATCACATACGTGTGTTGCAGCAACTCACCATTACTCTCTCAATGGCACTTAAGAATAAGTCATAAATGCTAGCCTAATCAGCAATGCTTGCATACGGGAATAAAAAAAATACATCCTATCCTTTCAAAGCTATGCAGCTTCTAATTAATCATGAGAGATTCAGAATTCTGGATATAAAGCACTTGCATTCAGCACGTGCTTTGTTACGCCCTCACATTATTTCAGATGCAAAACAATGTTTAGCAATCATTGACTGCTTTTGGCTTGGACAACATGATTTACAAAAAATTCTCACCTTTCACAAATAACGATTTGGTGCTAGTTACTGACCAATGATTAGATGATATGAGCTTGAAAGGACCCTTAGTAGCAAAATGAAGCAGAGAAAACAGCCTTGCTGTTAGAATGAATCGAACTCATTGGAATCAATGACTCAAAAAGATTGTAAATAATAAAACAAATTCACATTTTCTTATAACCTGACAAAATATTATTTCACATTTACTTCAAGAAAGATTTGCATAACTCCAGGAAACTCCAATGTCATATCGGAAATGTGTCAGCTATTTTGTGCACTGCACGCTTCCACAGCAAAGTGACAATGATCAAATCGTCTGTTTTTGCAGTGTGGAGTACGGAACAAATATTGGCCTGAGCATCAAAGATACTTTCCCTACTCCTCTTCAAAACAAAACTACAGATCTTTTTTATTCACCTCCAAGGGCAAATGGGATCTTGGTTTGTCAGCTGTCTTCAGTGCTATAAAGGAGTATCAGGCTCTTTGGCTAAGACTCCTGGGGTGGGACCTGAATTCTCAACTTTCTGAATCAGGGGTGAAAGCACAGTTCACTGAGCTAAAGTGATTGAAATAGCTAAACAAGTCAGAAAACACTAAATTTATCACATTAATCCTGTATTATTTTCAAACATATACATTATTCATAAAAGTCATGAAGCAAAATCATTGCAAAAACACTTCAACTGGAATATTACATAATTTGCAAGAAAATTCAACATACCCCAAGGCAACATGTTCCGCTTAATTTGACTGTAATGGTCTTAATATTGACAAAATGCATGCTATGTCAGGTATACAGCCTGCAGGCAAAACATTTCAAGTTGAAATGAACAGAAAGTGCAATAAATATGTTCCCTATACAACACATTTCACTGAGGTACATTTTAAATGCTCACAATTTACAACATACTTTCTTTGTGAGGTACATAGTCTGTGCGATATCACAGTTTCCAGTCCCTTGCTATACCATGGCTGAAAGGTCTAAGCAGTGGCCTTTCCTATAGCTGCCCCAAATATTAATGCATCCCTCAATATGTACTGAATCAGTTCTAACTAATATCAAGGGATATTCATCAGTTTTTAATGTAAATTTGCTATTGAGCAACATAGATATATCCTGCACTGAGCTGTGTAGATATTTTATAATTAACCTGTTCAGAGATTTTATCTCAAACACCTCTGAAACAGATGATACTTAAACCCAGGCCTCCTTCATAAGAGATTGAGACATTACCACTAAACCACAAGCACACCTTGGCTGAGCTCTGTATTAAATTATGCTTAATCAGATTAGATTAGATTTCCTACAGTGTGGAAACAGGCCCTTTGGCCCAACCAGTCCACACTGACCCTCTGCAGAGTAACCCACCCAGACCCATTTCCCTCTGAGTAATGCACCTAACACTATGGGCAATTTAGCATGGCCAATTCACCTAACCTGCACATCTTTGGACTGTGGGAGGAAACCAGAGCATCCGAGGAAACCCACGCAGACATGAGGAGAATGTGCAAACTCCACACAGACAGTCGCCCGAGGCTGGAAATGAGCCTGGGACCCATGGCACTGTGAGGCAGCAGTACTAACCACTGTGCTGCCATGGATAGTTGCTCCAGTTAATACTTTCTGATTCCTGTTTCACTAACCTTGAAAACTCTACCACAAATAAGAATACTTTAAAATGTTATCCTCATCAGAAACCTCCATAACTTTTGGGGAGGTTGGGGCTGGGGTTGTGGGGAGATGGTGGTTGGAGGATAAAGGGTGAGCAATCTCTGAATGAAAGCAAAGAGTTATCACATTTAATAAATCATCTGCCTAATACTGTTCTGTAGAATTTTCAAGCCCCCACTTCAGTTATGAATAACAGCCCAATGCTATTTTCTTTTCCATGATTAGCAAAATATCTATAAACATTAGTTCCAGAACTCTTATTTGTAAAAGCTGGTTTTCATGCTGCAATAATCACATGCACTTCTATAGTCTCTCAATGAGAATGTTTATCTGTTGGGATTAATAGTTAATCATTTTATCTCTACAGCAGGTTTAAAAAGGACAAATCAATGCAATATTGTAATGTTTGAATTGTGCGTGCAGTTGTAATTGAAACTAATGTCTAAACAATAACCTGAATGACTTTGCTGAAGACTTCATTTCTCTGTAGCCAAGTTAAAGGGACACTGCTGTTACCTTTAACATAAATGTTTTTTTGTTTGGCGAAGCAAAATTCTCAGCAGAGCAAGTAGTATGAAGAGACTCCTGGGGTTGCGAGAAGGGTTGTGTCAATTCTGCACAGGGGGCTTCCATTTTCTCTGCTGCCCTTAGTTTCTTTTCCCTTCCTCTCTAGAAAATGCTGACTGTCATGACAATGCAGTTCTCTGGGCACGAGCCCAGATCTGATCCCTGCTCCAGGCAGATATTTTTGATGCATGTGCCCTACAGTGAATTTTGACTAGCTATGGGGTGCATCGTGTTTAAGCTCACTGCTGACCATTCTTAGAAAACTCTCATTACTATATGTATAGATGCCTGGTGAATCCAACAGATTGGCTTCAGGCCATCTTGTTCTGCTTGGCTCAGACCAGATTAGGTAGAGCAGTTGACACCCATTGTAACAGCTTCACTGTACAACAGAGGGGTTCGCCTGAGCTAGCATTCAGACTTGCAGTCCCTACTCTTAATCAAGTAGATTACAAGCCTTCTGTCTCACCAGCGAAGCTGAGCAGGAACACATTTTGACATCCCCCTTTTGTCATTGATTTGCTCTGAAGCATAAGTACATTTTGCCCATGGAGACATAACATTATGTAAGACACGGGAAATGGAATAAGTCAGAAATATTTGTGCATGGAGAGTTGCCCTTGCCTTATCTATTGCCTAATGAAATGTCTCTTTCCCCCTTGAACTAAATAATCACTTGTCATTCTCTTGAATGCTTATGATCCATTGTGGGCTAGAGTTAATTATCTTTCTTTGTCTAAAAGTAATACAGCAAGCTAAAGAGTTTTTTTTAACAATACCAATCATTTTGGCAAAGGCAGTATGTAAAAGCATTGAATTTTAACTGATTTATTTCCATGCTACATTCTTCCCTAAGAGTGGTGCTGTCAGGGATACCATTCTTCCCATTTCTCAGTCTCCACGATTTTCCCAGTCTCTCTGTCTATGTCTATGCATCTGTTCCAATGATCCCATCTTTCAAACCAGCACTTCCAACATTTTTTCCTTGTTCCTCAATTGAGGATTCCCACTCAGCATGGTCAACAGAATCTTTTAATGTGTCAGATCCATTCCACAGATCTCTGCTCTTGTCCCTTGCCCTCCTTCCCAAAACCACATTAGGGAAACCTTTGTCACTTTGCTCCCACACTGATCTTTCTGTCGATGGCCTGTTACATTGCTCCAGTGAAGTTCCAACACAGGCTTGAGAAACAGCAGCATATCTTTCAATATGACACTCTATAGCATTGAACTCAATATTGAGTTCACCAACATGAGCCTCTGCCTTCATCCTGATCCATGTGTTTTATCTTTCTTTTGAGTTTTGTTGCTGGGTTGATATTTGTTTCAATCTTCATCCAATTATGTTCCATTCAGATTTTTTTTATGATTGTCATTAATGCCCACATTTTGACACAACTTTTGTCTCTTCTCAATTATCCATTGTCACTCTCCTTGGCTGTTCTATCATTAAATCTTTTGTGCATTTTAAAAAATTCACCCCTGGGTATCACCCTATTGTAGATTTTCTTCCTCTATACATCCTGCCCCAGCCTCTCCCACTGGCTCAAAGACACAGGTTTCTTTGTCTCTTTAGTTTTGATGAGCAACTATCAACCCACAACATTAACCCTTTCATTCCATAGATACTGCCTGACCTGCTGCCTTTCTCCAGCATTTTTTGTACTTATTTCAGATTTCCAGGCATGTTGTGTTTGCATTTAATATGTGTGTGTAAACATCTTGCTCCACCACTCAATAAGATTGTGGCTGATTTTCTACCTCAACTCCACTTTCATGTCTGCTCCCTATATCCTTTGATGTTGTCCAAAAATCCCATCAATGTCAGTGTTCAGTTCACCGAAGACTGATCATTCGCAGCCTTTTAGAATTTCAACAATACACTGAATGAAGAAATGTTTTCTTATCTCAGTCACTAAATAGACAACCCGTTGTCTTGAGATTCTGACTTGCCCCCATGTCCAGCTCAAGGCTTGGCAGCCAAGGAAAACAAACTCCATCAAGAATTTTAAAAGCTTCATCAGCTCTCACTATTCCAAACTCCAGGTAATATACGCCGAACATCTCAAATGTGTAATTTAAGAACAAATCTGACTCTGAATATTCCTGTCATGACTTATCACAGCGTGATTCACAGAATGAAGCCTGGACCCTACGCAAATGCAATTCATAAAAATAGATCCTAAATTAAATTCCCAAAGTGTTCTTTTTAAAATCCCAACAGTAAATGGTGAATGAGAGATTTCTGCGATTGTAATCATCTAAATATTATTGAAGGTTAGACCTGTCTGTTAAAACACAAGAGCAGAGTTCCCCAGTCATGGGACAGAGTTATTCCTCTGAATTCCCCTTGATTCCCGGTTTCTTAAATTTCTCTGCGCACTGCTTTGCAAGAACACAGTTTCATTTGACTTTTTCCTGTGCTTCCATGGCTTCATTAATACACATTATATGTGACAATGGGAAAAGGGGACGAGTGGGTTAGTGAACCTTGCTTTTAGAGTGGCAAATCCCCAGTCCTGAATTTAAAGGGGAGAGTTGCTTTTTGCAGTCAGTTGGGATCATTTCAACTGAATTTGTGTTAATTAACAATAGATAATCTTCACGAGCTTTGTGTTTTTCCGAGTACCTTGTAAGGTTTTGCTTAAAGGTGCCAAGTTGAATGGGATGCGAAAGAATGAGATCTCAGATTCTATCTCAAAGAATCCTTATACAGTGGAAGCAGGCCATTCAAAACCCAATAGTGACCCTCTGAAGAGCATCCCAAACCCCTTACCCCTGCATTTCCCATGGCTAATTTAACTAGCCCGCACAACCCTGGACACTATGGGCTATTCAGCATGGCCAGTCCACCTAACCTGCAGATCTTTGGACTGTGGGAGGAAACTGGAGCACCCGGAAGAAACCCACACAGACATGGGGAAGAATGTACAAATCCCACACAGTCAGTCAAGGACAGGAATCAAACCCAGGTCCCTGGCGCTGTGAGGCAACAGTGCTAACCACTGAGCCACCGTGTCACCCTATCATTTTGTGTGGCATCAATTTATTAAAGGCACTGCCTATGGTGACAGTGATAGACCTTTACCTTAACTATTTAAACACTATTTAATTCTTCCCTTGGGAAGCTTTTGTTCTGTTGGTAAAAATGTTTTCAAGTCTTGTGGCATTGTTCCAAGGCAAACGTTTCTTTAAAAAAGGTGTGACTGTAACTAATGTTCGATTTTTCTTTCTGTAACTGATTCAAGTTCCATCCCATTCTGCAGCTTTCACACCACTCTCTCTGTCATCCTGTTCTCCTCATTGTATTCCTGTCATATACTTGCCTCATTGTCTCAAGTACTAAACTATTATGATTCATATGTAAAAAGGCTGTTAAAGACTTATAGAATACAATGGTGCATTCATTTGAGGGGAAAGGTCAATCATTGCCCTGTGGCTTATTCTGTTGTTTTCCTTCCTCTCTGTGCTAACTGTACAACAAGCGTTAATAGCAACAACTTGAACTCACATGGTACCAATCTAAAGATTCTTCAAAAAAGCAGTATGAAACAAAACTTAATACTGATACATATCAACATAGAGGACCAAAAGATTGATTGAAGAGGTAGGGTTTATGGAGTGCCACAAAGGAGGAGAGAGAGAGATTTTGTGAGAGAAATCCAGATCTTACAGCCTTGCAGTTGTAACCATGGCAATCAATGGGGTATACAAGAGGCCAGAATTAGAGGAGGAAGACAAAAATCAGATGGCTGTATCAGATTTGAGACCAGGCAAACACAGTACTGTCAGATCGAGAGGAATGGCATGCATAAGAATTGTTGCCTAGTTTCCATTTAAATTGTTAGTTTTATTCATCATTTGTACATCTCCAGACATTTACAATTCGGTTTGAAATCTGTTTCTTGACTACAGGCAGTTAGGAGCACAAAAACAGTCTTCCCTAACAGGTTACTCAAACATATGATGGTAGCACCACATTTTAACAGAGATAAGTTGCTCCAATGAGCAGCAGGTTGCGTGACATAACCATTTCCAAGGATCTTGTGGTGTAGTCAAAGTATTTCTATCTCTGGGCCAGAAAGTCCAGGTTCAAGTTTCACCTACCCTGGAGGAGTGTTGTAACGAGTCCAAACAGATTGGTTAAAATATATTTATAACCATTCCCATTCTGGTAATGGTGAAAGGTTAGTTCAACTATTAAGCTGCCAGCTTGTGTCTTATGTCCTGGATCAGGAGTGTCAGAAATGCGTACCCAGCAGAAGTGAGAGGAACAGGTCATTTTATGTCAAAATTGTTAGCTTTCAAAGTATGAAATATGGAAGAGAAAGTAGCTGAGCCTTTCACAGGAGACCCTTCATGAGAACTGGCAGCTTTCCTTCCATTTTGGAGCTGTGTCTGACTCATCCCTTTCAGTTTCCTCAAAGGTTGGACGTTTTTGGCAAGACCCAGTTATTGCCCAGTTGTGGTTATCTTGAGATAATGATTGTGTTGACCCTTCTTTCCTAGTTAAACATTGTGAGGGAACACCTTCCCCAACAGTTCAGGGGGATGGCCCATTCACTTTCTCAAGGGCAGCTAAGGATTGGGAACATACAGCAGCCTCACTTCAACATCCATATCCAAAGAATGAATTTATCTTTTCAATTAACGGTCAAGTGGATTTGAGACCCATGAGCAATGCAAGCTGTTTTCGGCAGTCCAATACTTACCACAGCTTACTATATTCAAATCCTTACTTTCCATGATAGGGTTTGATCACCTGACTCTTACCCAGCTAGTACAGTGTGATCAACAGTACACTGCCATATTCTAATCCAATTCTTGCTAAAGCTTTCTCCTTAACTGAGATGACCCACCTCTTAAATCAGATTTTCAAATCTCATTACACCTTCCAGTTGTGAAGTCAAAACTGAACCCTGTATCATGTTGGGCTTTTGCTTTCGTTCAACCCCAAAGGGAGATAGATAAAGTGCTTGAAAAGGAGGAGGAAGAGACAAAGGGGAGGGCAATGGAATAAGATATTTCTTGGAAAGCTCTTTCAAAGCTCTGAAAGCAAAATGGTGACCCAAAGGGCCTCCTTCCATGTCTGTAGAGATAACTCTGTTACTTGGCCAGTTCTGATGAGGGTTCCCTGTTGAAACATCAGCTGGGTCCTTTAGCTTTTAGGTGCAGTGTGCGTTTCGAGTGTTTAATGTTTCCGTTCCAAGTTGGACTCTTCAGTATTTTGTGTCTGTAACAATCCTGATGGGTACTTCCATTGCTAACTGCACGCACTCCCTTTGGTGGTCAGTGTGGTGGTTTCCACACACCACTATTGCCTTTTATATTATGGACTGTAGCTAACAATCCTGCTTCTCCGGAATGGCAATTCTATCAAAGTACCTTGAAAAAGATACAACACTCAAATCTTTAAATAAAGTGATGTCAAGAAGAAACCGTTTCAGTGTTTTGTTTTCTGTACTGCCTACCACTACTTGCTTTAGGTCAGCACTTCCCAAAGTGGCGATCAGGAGCCAAAAATTTAAACCATGAGTGTCCCACGGTGCTCAAACCAAGTTACAACCACCATGCTCCCAGTCTAACATAGCCCTTACTCTCACACAGTACTCAGTGAGGGGGATGCGACAATTTCCAAGTCTCAAAATGGGGGGTCACAGTGGGAAAAGTCAAAGAGACGTTGCTTTAGATTGTCAGCTACCCCGTTTTGGTTCATGGATGATCATCCCTAAAGGGCAGCTAGAGCAATTCAAAGGATGTCTTATGTATGAATTGAGTATAGTGCCTGGGAAAGAAGAATACGCTAGGGCGTGAGTTTCCATACGAGTAACTCATCTGCGGGAGCAAAGCTAGAAGGATGGAAGCTAAGGAAAAGAGAAGTTAGTTTCTCTAAAGTGAGCAAATACTAACATGGGATCTTCCAAGGAATAAATGATGAGCTAATGTGTTGAAATACAGTTGTGAGTGATAAACATCTGTTTTGAACCATGATGTGAAATCTTTTACATTCCCTCAAAGATTAAGAGCCATCGGTGTATAACACCTCATTCAAAACAGCAGCACCCCTGACACTGCAGCATCCCCCCAGTATTGCATTGGCCGATATTATGTGCTGAAAGACTGGAAGGGCCGTAAGTTAATGATCTTCTGGTTCATAGCAACACACAAAAAAAATGCTTGGCTTTATATAGCACCTTTAATGGAAAAATATTGCTAGAAGCCATTAAAATAAAAAATTGCATTTAAACATTGAAACTTGATGCCAGTGTTGGACTAGGAGTTACTTGATTTTCTGATGTACGGCCCCAAAAACAAATCTTTGAATAAGTTTGATCACTTTTTATAGATGATAGCTCAAACATATAAACTGATTTCCAGTGCAATTCCTAGCATGGTCAGGATTATTTAGTTAATGTTGTCCAATGGTAGAATCATGTTTAATGGTGGACATTATGGTCAGAGCTTTGCAAATACAGCCTGGTTGAGCATAATTGGTGCACTGCTCATTACAGACAGTCAAAGGGATCTGGACACCTGGAGGAAGAAAGCCTCATCTTCCTCCTCGGTATCCTCCAACCCCATGGCATCGGTGGATTTCACCAGTTTCCTCATTTCCCCTTCCACCACCTTACCCCAGTTCCAACCTTCCAGCTCAGCACCGTCCTCATGACCTGTCCCATCTGTCAATCTGCCTTCCCACCTATCTGCACCACCCTCCCCTCCGATCTATCACCTTTACCGCCACCTCCATCGACCTATTGAACTCCCCCAGCCCCAACTCTCTCCCATTTATCTCTTCACCCCTGAGACACCCAGCCTCATTCCTGATGAAGGGTTTTTGCCTGAAACATCGATTTTCCTTCTCCTCAGATGCTGCCTGACCTACTGTGCTTTTCCAGCACCACACTCTTGACTCTAATCTCCAACATCTGCAGTACTCACTTTCACCTATTCAAATTGGCATGTCGCACGATACTATATGCTAGCCACTGGGACATATGGTCTATGGATCTGGCATTATCCAAGCACAGAAACTAAATCCACATTATTCTTATGTGAACGTAGAACAGTACAGCACAGCAACAGGCCCTTTGGCCCACCATGTCTACACCAACCATGATGTCATTCCAAACTAATCCCAGCTATCTCCACAGGATTGGTGTACCTCTATTCCCTGCTTATTTGTCTAAATGCATCTTAAATGTTGCTATCATATTTGCATCTATCACTTCCCCTGGTAGCACATTCCAGGCACGCAACTACCCTCTGTGTAAGGACATGCCTTGCACATTGCCTTCTTCACCACCTTATCCATGTGTGTTGTCAATTTCTGGGAGCTATGATCTTGCACCTCATCAGTGCTCCTCAGATTTTTTCCATTTCCTGTGTACCTTCCTCTTGATCTGACCTTCTAAAATGCATCAGCTTACACTTGTCAAGATTAAACGCAATCTGCCATTTCTCTGCCTAACTTTTCAAATGGTCTGTATCCTGCTGCATACTTATACAACTTTTCTCACTCTCCACAACTCTGATTTGTGTGTCGTCTGCAAATTTACTAATCAGACCACCTATATTTGCATCCAAATCATTTATATATATTACAACACTGATCCTGTTGGAAAACCACTGGTCACAGACCTCCAGTCAGAAAACACCCCTTCACAACAACCCTCTGCCTTCTTTGACCAAGCCAATTTTGTAACCACCTTACTGTGGATCCCATGTGCCTAGACAGGCAAAATATGTGACTTAATCGGTAGAACATTCTCTTGTTTTGATAGCAACACCCCGTTGGGTGCCGAATACCATTTGAGCATTTGCTGCAAAGTAACAGCATGAGACCACCAGTTTCTTGCTGAGTTTTAGATGAGTTGGGCTCAGATTTATGTGTGTGGGTGAGAAGCACTCTCATTGTGGATCTTGCTCTTTGGAGGCAAAATAGGATATGCTGACACAACCCTCTCCTCATTGGAAAAGGTGCAATGGAGAAAGGCAAGCCGTTCTGTATTCCTCAGTAAAATGCACTGATAAGGCAACTACCTGAAATGAATGTGTTTCTTTTTAAATCCAGTTCTTGTGTACAACTGAACATTTTACCATCACCAAATCACCCATTGTATTTTTCATCTATCAAACAGCACCAGTAAATAGCTGGCTTTTTTTCCAATTGACTAATTTACATAAAAAGTTTATTAAAAGGCTATGCAGACCAAAGGTAAGAGAGAGATAGAGAGAAGCTAGGGCCCTGGATTGGATTTGATAATTTAGGATTAACAACACCTGCCATTGTATTTACTGTCATCCACCAGTCAGCATCCTCTTGTCATTACAAATTGTTATTGCTTTCCAAAATTGGCTTTCAGTTGAGAGTCAAAAGAGTTCAAGCTTTTTGTCTTAAAGCACTACTGAACTTTGATTTAGTTAAACAAGGCAGGTTCCTGAGCTGTGATCATCTTGATTTAATGACTTGGATCACTAATGCTCACTATTTACAACGTTCTGGAGGTAAAGAAAATTGGGGGAAAAAAAGGAACATTCTTCTAACTTTAAGAAATCTCTAGTGGATGAAGAGCTTCCTGATGTGAGATCGAGCAAATAACAAACAGTGTCCAGACCACGTGGATGTACCTACTAGAGAAGGTGCAAAACTTGGCCTACTCTTGGGAAATAAGGCAGGGCAGGTGACTGAGATGTCAGTCAGGGAGCACTTTGGGGCTAGCAACCATAATTCTAACAGCTTTAAAATAGTGATGGAAAAGGATAGACCGGTTCTAAAAGTTGAAGTTCTAAATTGAAGGAAGGTTGATTTTGACAGTATTAGGCAAGAACTTTCAAAAGCTGATTGGGTGCAGATGTTCACAAGTAAAGGGACGACAGGAAAATGGGAAGCCTTTAGAACTGAGACAATGAGATTCCAGAGACAGTATAGGGTGAAAGGAAAGGCTGGTAGGTGTAGGGGATGCTGGATAACTAGAAAAATTGAGGTTTTGGTTTAGAAAAAGGAAGCATGTCAGGTACAGACAGGAGAGATAGAGTAAATCCTGAAAAAGGTATAAAGGCAGTAGAAGTATACTTGAGAGAAATTAGGAGCGCAAAAAGGGGACATGAAATAGCTTTGGCAAATAGGTTTAAGGAGAATCCAAAGGGTTTTTATAAAAAGGGTAACTAAGGAGAGAGTAGGGCCCCTGAAAGATCAGAGCTGAAAATGTGTTGCTGGAAAAGCGCAGCAGGTCAGGCAGCATCCAGGAAACAGGAGAATCGACGTTTCAGGCATAAGCCCTTCTTCAGGAATGAGGAAAGTGTGTCCAGCAGGCTAAGATAAAAGATAGGGAGGAGGGACTTGGGGGAGGGGCGTTGGAATTGCGATAGGTGGAGGGAGGTCAAGGTAAGGGTGATAGGCCGGAGTGGGGTGGGGGCGGAGAGGTCAGGAAGAAGATTGCAGGTTAGGAAGGCCCTGAAAGATCAGCAAGGTGGCCTTTGTATGGAGCCACAGGAGATGTGGGAGATACTAAACGAGTATATTTCATCATTGTTTACTGTGGAGAAGGACACGGAAGATATAGAATGTAGGGAAATAGATGGTGGCATCTTGAAAAATGTCCACATTACCGAGGTGATGGTGCTGGATGTCTTGAAACACACATAAATGTGGACAAAACCCCAGGGCCTGATCCAGTTTACCCCAGAACTCTGTAGGAAGCTAGGAAAGTAATTGTTGGGCCCCAAACTGACATAGTTGTATCATTGATAGTCACAGGTGAGGTGCTGGAAGATTGGAGGTTGGCTAATGTGGTGCCACTATTTAAGAAAGGTGCTAAGGACAAGCCAGGAACTATAGAACAGTGGGTCTGACATTAATGGTGGGCAAGTTGTTGGAGGGAATCCTAACGAACAGGATGTACATATATTTGGAAAGGTAAGGACTGATTAAGGATAGTCAGCATGATTTTGTATGTGGGAAATCACGTCTTATAAACTTGAGTTTTTTTGAAGAAATAACAAAGAGGTGTGATGAAGGCAGAGTGGTGGACGTGATCTATATGGACTTCAGTAAGGTGTTCGACAAGGTTCCTCATGGGAGACTGGTTAGCAAGGTTAGATCTCATGGACTACAGGGAGAACTAGCCATTTGGATACAGAACTGGCTCAAAGGTAGACACAAGATGGTGGGGGAGGATTGCTTTTCAGACTAGAGGCTTGTGACCAGTGGAGTGCCACAAGGATCAGTGCTGGATCCATTACTTTTCATCATTTATATAAATAATTTGGATATGAATGTAAGAGGTATAGTTAGTAAGTTTGCACAGGACACCAAAATTGGAGGTGTAGTGGACAGCAAAGAAGGCTACCTCCGAGCATGACCAGATCTTGATCAGATGGGGCAATGGGCTGAGGAGTGGCAGATTTAGTTTAATTTAGATAAATGCAAGGTGCTGCATTTTGGAAAGTTAAATCAGAGCAGGTCTTATACACTTAATGGCAAGGTCCTAGTGAGCGTTGCTGAACAAAGAGACCTCTTGGTGTGCAGGTTCATAGTTCCTGAAAATAGAGTCGCAGGTAGATAAGATAGTGAAGGTGGTGTTTGGTATGTTTTCCTTTATTGGTCAGAGTATTGAGAATAGGAGTCTGGTCATTAAGCAGTTATACAGGACATTGGTTAGGCCACTGTTGGAATATTGCATGCCATTCTGGTGTCCTACCTATTGGAAGGATGTTGTGAAATATGAAAAGGGTTCAGAAAAGATTTACAAGGATGTTACCAGGGTTGGAAGATTTGAGCTATAGGGAGAGATTGAATAGGCTGGGACTGTTTTCCTTGGAGCATCAGCAACTGAGCAGTGACCTTAGAGTTTATAAAATCACAAGGAGTATGGATAGAATAAACAGACAAGGTATTTTCCCTGGGGGAGTCCATAACTAGAGAGCATAGGTTTAGGGTGAGAGGGAAAGATATACAGAGGAACCTTGATTAACCAAAGGACAACATCAGGGAATATTTAATTCAATTAAGTGATGCCAGACACCACAGGTCACCACACACATCAGGACCTTGATCGGATCATTTGAAATTTGGTTAATTGAATGCTGAATAATAGATGTTCCTCTGTAAAAAGGACCTAAGGGCAACTTTTTCCATGCAGAAGGTGGTGCGTGTATGGAATGAGCTGCCAGAGGTGGTGGTTAGTACAATTACAGCATTTAAAAGGCATCTAGATGGGTATATCAATAGGAAGGGTTTAGAGGGATATGGGCCAAGTGCTGGCAAATGGGGCTAGATTAGTTTAGGATATCAGGTCAGCCAAGAACCACCAAAGGGTCTGTTGCTGTGCTGTACATCCCTATGACTATCTTGAGCCAGTTTCAAAAAAAAATTTCCAGATGAAGTACCGATCAGGATAACAATATTTTGTTCTGGCACTGAAATCTAAGGCTCAGTTGAGAGGGTCAGTGACTCTTGCATTGATTTTGGTTCCAGTTTCATTCCTGTACAGTGCTGAGTTAGTGCTGCACTATCAGAAGTGTCACCTTTCAAAAGGGAGAATTTAGGCTGAGGCTCTAAATGTTTTGTTAATGGGAGCTTGCTGCACATAATCTAGCTGCCATGTTTCCTACATTAGAACCAATGATAGTCATGTCACTAATGTAACTGACCCATGAATGTGCCTGAAGAGCACTCAAGTTGTCTTAAGGCAACCTTTTAAATTCTGTACAGGAGAATTGAATAAGGGGAAAGGGTAGGTTGTTGTAGACAGCTGTACATTGTTTTATGAAATTTTGTTTTTGCCCCATGATGCAATAGTCCCCATCAATAGATCCTTCCATGAGGGGGGGGGGGGAGGAGAAAAGAAAGACAAGAGGCAGTCAGTGGTCACAGCACAGGAGAAGGTGATAGAAAAAAGGTGATCTGGAGTTTTAAAAGCCTGAAAATTAGTTACATTACAGTAGAGTAAACATAGAAAGTTACAACTACAAACATTAGATAGTAGGATGTTGCAACTGATTTAACCACTGCAGAGCTCAATTCACGAGTAGAAACAGCAAAAATTCAGCAGGCTAGCCAAGCATACTCTTCATTCTGAAATTAGAATGCAGTAGAGGTGAAAGCAAGCTTGTAGAATAATGCAGTTAATACCAAGAGTTGATGAAAGCATTCTACATTTATACAGAAGCCAAAATCTGAGCATAACAGGATTTGTTCCTCAGTGAAAGGTTTGAGCTATTGACAAATACCATGAAGTTCAGAACACTGTCTCCTATGTTCATTATACAAATGGGGAACAGTTCAGACATGTTCATTGGAAGGAAGCAGTGTTTGTGACCAGCCTTACAACTAGGCTGAGCCCTGCCATATTTCACTCCAAGTGGGGATGCAATCTTAGGGGGAAGGTTTAGTGGCTTCATATGGCCTCCATGAAGGGAATGGGAGTAAATCTAATCACCTTCCTGCTTCCCACATCAGCATGAAACATTAAAGCTCACCTTAGGACTGAGTGTAGCAGTCAGACCATGATTTCATCTGAGTGGTTGGTTTAGTGCCTTGAGTTTTGACAGACTGCTCACCCAATAGGATGATATTAGAGGTACAGACACCAGTTATATCTTTGTGGGGTACATTGACCATTTGTTGTTCTAGTCCAACAACTTTCTCCAATATTGTGTTGTGTAGGTGCTGCTTCCCCCAACCCAACACCAGAAAATACTTCAATGTAGCTTCCAACTTCTAATCTGACCTCACTCCTTTCCTTGGAATATTTCACTTTCTGGTGATAGTGGTCAATAATATCCACTAAGTGCCAACTGTTACCTGGACTATTCAACTTTGCTGTGCTCCCTGTAAAGGAAAAAAACCCATCATTTCTCCTGGTTCCTGTTATTGCACATGTATCCAATAAGGCCAGCTTCAATAGAGTTTGAAATATCAGACTTCCTCAACCAAGGATCCCCCAGCATTGTTGGGGCAAAGCTCAAGATTTGAGCTGAACTACCTACCATTCCACCAGCATTCACAGAGCAGTAAGTACTGTATGTGCAATGTCCAGACATTATGCCAATCAGCATTCCACAGGGATCATGCCCTCCAGGGAGGGAGTGCACCCTTCCTTACTCCCACTATTCCCACCCCATGACTTAGGATGAATGAGTCGATATTATACCTTTAGTGCCCAAAACATCTTCCAAGTGAAGCAACACTATGCACCTCCCACAAATCTAGTCTATGGAATTTGCTGCTCACAAATTGTGATCTCCTCTGCACTAAAGGTAGTACCTCTGCACTAAAGGTAGTACCTCTGCACTAAAGGTAGTAGAGGCTGCTTGGCAGAACAGTGCTCTGCCTGAAAAAAGCTTCGTTACCTGTGACTTTAGCACACCATGCTATTTCCTGGCCAACATTTGGCTCAGGCTTGCTGCAGTGCTCTAACAAAGCTCAATATAAGCTGGAAGAGCAGAATCTCAGCCTGAACTCACCCTAGTCCCTACCCCATACTAGGTAGTCTCACCTATTGGTAACAAGACCTCCATTAACAGCTAGTCATGGAGAAAGTTCTCCTTGATCTGGAGAACTGTTTCTCTTCCCCTCTAAATGGGGATGGGGATTTTCCTAGCTAGCTTGAAGTGTCACAGGATTCAATGAACTTGTTTCTTTTCAGAAGTGCTACCCCCACCAGCTGAGCTTCAAGGAAAAAAGATTCAGAATCTGTAGTACTCCAATTTGCTAGATGTGCGAGATACATACAGGAGCAGTCTGATGGAGGAGAGGGGGAAAAAACTAACCCAGCTAAGCTTACACTAACTGCTTCCGGGTCTCGGCTGCCCCTCTGCTTGCCGTCACTTCCTCTGCTGCTAATAGACTGTCAGAGGAGTTAGGCACTTCAGAACTGGCATTTGTTGCCTTCTGCCATTTAAAATATTGGGCCATCTCCTGATTTGATTAGGAAGTTGGAAGGTTTATGACAAATGGAGTACATTTAATTAGGTCAGTGCAAACTTAATTGCATGTGTTTCATAATTATGCTAGAAACAAAACTTCAGGATTTCAAAATTCAATTACTCACTAGTTATAGGGTGAGGCAGATTTACAATTCTTGAATTAACCACAAACCAGAAAGATTCAGTTGTCAATAGTTTATTAGCACAGTTTAGCTTCATTCAAAAAAGTCAGTTATAAACCCCATTCTTACAAGGAGACATGATTGTTTAAACAAACAGGGCAAGAAGTTACATACCACATTTACAGTCTAGCTTTGAGTCAGAGACTAAAGATTGCTCTTAGCAAATCTTAGGAATGGCAAGTGATAGTGATTAAACAGTTCAATGCTATTGCCAAGGGTATTGCTAAGAGTCAAGTCCATGCACAAGAGACAGAAGTCACCAAGCCCCATTAGGTTCATTTAAATATTGCAGTCCCCACTGAAAGGTGATCAGGTCATACAAGACTTGGGGTTTATGACATGTAAACCTTGCACACACTTGTCAAAGTGCTACTTAAACAGTCACAAGCTCAAGATATGGGCATTTGTTTGCAATTCCAACAGAGTACTAGTCCACAGATCAAGGCCAACACCAGTGATGTTACAGCTGCTGCAAGGAGAACACCATCTGTAGTATTCACTGTAAGAGAGGGGAGGTTAATGAGATGGATTCTGTCACTTCCATGATTGTTGGACAGACCGTTTACCTTCCTCAATAGATAGAACAGCACCCAAAAGACTTTACTCCATTGACCCATGCCTCACCACTGTTTAAACTTCAGAATTGAAGGGACAGCCAACATGAAACTAGTTTACAACTCGAGTCAATGATCACTGGATTAATTTAAAAACTGAATGCATTAGCTTAAGCTCTGGATACATGGACATGTTAGCTTGGCAGGAGTCAATGTATCCTATAGCTCACCAGTGGTGATTCAGTTTGAAGTCAAAGCTCATTTACTAGTGTTGAGCTAGACTGCTGAGCCTAAAACTTCAAGGGGAGCAAGAGGCTGCCATTGGGTCCAATATTCTTTTTAGAAATTGTGGCTGCGGTATCCTCATTTCAAACAGACCTATTAATCCTAGATTAATAGAATTCCTGCTGAGAAAGTTGAGAATTCTCAATTAAGAAACCCCCACCTTTTGAAGTGGTACTTATTTGGACCCCATCCTCAGTAAGTGTTCTTCCTGCTTTCTCCCTATTGGTGTACTTCCAGAAATCCTTGGGTACAGTGTACCCTTATGCTTATGGAAAGCATAAACCAACTCTTGATGCCTCCAGCACCACCTTCAGTGGTTTAAATCTTGGTGACAAGTAATAGCTGTCCATCTACATGATGGAAATTCTTCATAATGGGGAGAAATAAGAACTCCTTTAAGACTGAGAAAGCATTGCTGATCAAGAATGGCAATATTGTAGTGGTGATTGACAGTAGGGTAGTAATGCAAATAGTAACTGATACTTCCAAAACTAGCTGGAACAGTTAGCACTAGAGCTTTGACAATTATGGACTTGATTACTAGTTTAAGGTAAAAATTGCTTACTCTATTTACTTGCTAGCTATGCATTGTTATGTTTGACTGAGATTGGCATGCAATCACTTCATACCATTTGCCTGAGATAGGTCTGCAGTTTTTCCTTCAGCAAGAGTGAAAACTATGGGTCTCTTCAGTGTCACTAATCCATGGTAGGATGCTTCAGCTGAGATGTTAACATCTGAATGTCTGGCTATCCCTGGGGGAAAAAAAAAAGAAAAGAAAGTTGGTGGCATGAAGCTAGCTGAAATAAAGAGTTTCCATTCTTAGGAGAAAGTTTCTTACTTCTTCCAGCACCACAGGTTGTGGCACACTCTTGCATGTCAGGTAGAAGGCACACAGTTGCACTACAATGAAAGTAGACCTATAGGAGAGGAGAATAGTTAAGCACAAGGACCCAGCAAGAGACATTCAGTAAAGTGAAAAAAGTCTAACCTCTCCACTCAGTGCTGTCCGACTCTGCCGATTCCAGAATGCAAAGGTCTTCACTTCAAACCGTTTGTGATGAGTTGGAAATGGCACATCGGAAGCCGCCTCTACTGCATGCAACTGGGTCAAGTAGTTGTCTCTGTAGTATGGGCACCTACAGAAAGAGTACAAGTGCTTCATTAGAGGGTGAAGGCACAGATTGAACAGCAAGGGATGTTTCACAAGTTAAATACACAAACTGTCAAATGTTTGTATCAAGTGGGTGGGATGGAAATTTGGGTAGTGAAGCACAGGGTTTTTATTTGTAATTCCTTAACTAGCCTGAAAAAAGCAGTAATATGCATCGGTCATGAAGTTCTCTGGTGATGATGTTAGTGTTGATAATATTGTTAATTCAAAAACCCTTGTGGCCCAAAGACATGGCTTGGAGACTACTGATGATCTAAGTGCATTTTTGGCAAGATGCATTCAAGCTTTCCATTGAGATTTAGTCAGGTAGCTAAAATGGTGTTAACAGGTAATTAGAATGCAGGGACAGTTTCAAGTTGTGCATTGAGAACCAAAAGGTGAACATTAAAGATGCCTTCACCAAGGGTAGTAAGTTGACATGAATAGGAAAGGGAGGTTTAAGTATGAGCACTTAATAGAATGCTTTTGCATCACAAACTAGCATAAAAATTCTAGTGGGACTTCCTAGCTGAAGTTGACCAGTGCTCACTCATCTGCTAGTTCTTAAATGGAAATACTTGCCCATGCAGAAGAATGCTCCATCTTGGAGCACGATGAGGGTCAAGTGTTTGTGTGGCCCAGCAGTCATTCAGCACTAGTTCAATATTGGGATCAGTTCGGTGGAGAAGACGCACTTCTATATACACTGGCTCTTTGAGAAATCTCACTAGAGGGTAGTCTTCATCAGCAAACCAGGTACTGTAGGACTTCTCTGCAGAGAGAAAGGTAGTGAGTGAATACAATGCAAAGTTTATACAGTTCTTCAGATGTGTTAGACTCACCTTTTGCAATCCTCATTTCCATTTGGAGGACACCTTCCCTCAATACAAAAGGTGGGAGTGAAGCAGTATTCACTACTAGTGTCAAAGGGATGTCTTTCTTGCCAGTGAAGTGACATTTCACATGTAACCTAGGAAAACAGTATTCAGTTGTTCATTAGGATTAAGGCAAAGATATTAATGCTACACAGTCTGAGAAAGACAAATCAAAGGCATTCTATTCACAAGGTGCATATGGGATTATTACATTGGGTTGGGGCAGTGGAGGCAAGATGCTTTAACAGTGCTGGTTCTTCCAATTTCACTGTTTTCACTCAAGCTCCTTAGAGGAGTGTATGAGAAAGTACTTTGGGAATTTGTTTGATAGTTTAAGTAGTCAGGAGCAAGAAATTTAGTCAAGTCTGTTGTTGAGGACAGGAACTTAATTTGTGGCACCAGCCTGAAGAATGGTTACATGTACTAATGCACACACAGGTAGCATTCAGATCATGGGAGATGAGTTTTAGGGTCAGTTGCTAACAGTAATTTCCTTTGAAAGATGACATGGTTTAGGTTTGAAGTGACTATATAGCTTATGACAGAAGCAAGCTATTTCATCAATAGATACTGCATGGCTGATTCTAGTGGCAACAAGAATAATCAACCAAACTAGAGCAGAATTTTTAATCTACTTAGTAGAATTTGCTACAGTTAGATGTTCAGTATCAAGAGCTTACTTGAAAGTACTCTCCCTGGTTATAGAGCCACGAGGTCCAGTTTGGATTTTCCTTTTGGCCATTACATCTACACTGTAAGTGATGTAGAGTCCATCAACCTATGTAGAGAGAAAAAAGGTAAGGATCCAATCCTTATTTCTTCCCTCACCACCCTAGAGGAGGAAACAACTTACTATTTGTGTAGTCCCACATGAGTCAAGAGGAAATCTGAAGAGAACAAACTCTGTTGTCCTGGTTATAGGACCACACTGTGGACTTGTATTATTTAGCAGTGAGACAGAGTCAAGATTGAGTGGGGGTACTGTAGCAATTCTGGGGACCACGATGGTGAATAGCCCATTGGTTGTACAGTCAATATAAGCTGGGGAAAAAAAAAAGGTATTTAGTATTCAGCAATTAAGTGCAGCACAACAGGTTTACTATTGCATTAGTGTTCAAGAAAATTCTCAATTCCAAGTACAGAGGCTAATCAAGCACCAGCTTTTGCATAAGATCAGTCTTAGCTGCCCACAGACAATTTTGAGAAAAGAAAAGTGTTGATTTCAAAAGCTAGGACTCAGTTATCTGAGCAAGAATTAGAATTATTCTAGATTAGAAAGACTTATACCAAATTTAAAAACCAACCAGTTTTTCCATAAAAGCAAGGGATTTGCCCACTGAGGAGATCATAGCAGCATCCTTTGGCATAGCATTCTTCTTCACCAATTGAAGCATTTCCACAGTTCACACGGTCCTTGGCATCAACATCACAAATGTGGGTTTTATCTGCAATCAGAAGTTCAGTTAGCCACGAGCAGTGAACTGCAATTTTAAACCTAAACTAGATACCTAGGACTCAATTCTGATCAGTCTTATTTCAGGCACTGGTTTGTATACTGGACTTAGCTAAAAGTTCAAGACCAGGATCAACTTTCAAATCCCATCTGGATTTACTGCCAACAATCCATTCATACTTATTTGAACATGCCCAGGACAATTGGATTTGAACATAGATCTTCTGGTTTGTAAGATCTAAAGTTTGTGTAAGAACACAATTAGCTGGAATGTTATGCTAAACAAAAACTCAGTGCATGTCTAGAGTTGACAAACTGACTAAGCTCAGTTGGCTTCTCTAGCTACACTCCCTAGATTAGGGGAAACTAGGCTGATTTTACATATTAGGCATATGAATGCCTGTTAGATGGCCAACATTAACTTCAATCGTGTTTCCTTGGTCACAAGGCCCCCTTCAAGATCTATCATGAGTGATACTAGCTTTTAAAAGCTAAAGTATTGCTAGTTTGTGTAAGCTTAATCTGCATATCATACCTCCATTTGAAGTCAGGTCCATGCTGATTGTGGCTGTTGTGAAGCCAGCTGTCTGCCCCACAAGTGCAGTTGTGGTAGTAGCATCTACTGGCTCCTTAGATATGGGAATAGTTACATTCACAGGCTCCTTGGTGAAAAGGGTTGCTGCAGTGGTATCCACAGGCTCCTTGGAAGAGGGGGTCACTGTAGTCCTATTCACTGGCTCCTTGGTAATGGGAGCTGTTTCTGCAGTGGAATCTATAGGCTCCTTGGTGGGTGCTGTTACATTCATGGTTCCAGTGATTAGTGTCACTGCAGTAGTGTCTACAATAGGGATGGCTGCAGTAGTATCTATTGGCTCCTTAGTGGAGGAAAGGGTCACTGTTGTAGCATCTACTGGCTCAGTGGTGTGAGGAGTTGCAACAGTTCTATTCACTGGTACCTTTGTGCCAGTAACAGTTGTAGTGGTAACCACAGGCTCCTTGGTGGAAAGGGTCACTAAAGTCACATCCACAGGCTTCTTGGTGGCAGAGAGGGTCACTGTAGTAGCATCTACAACAGGAATAGTTACTGCAGTGGTATTCATTGGTTCCTCAGTGAGAGAAAGGGTTACTACAGTCAGTGTCACTGGCTGCTTGGTTGTGGGGGTCACTACAGTAACATCTACTGGTTCCTTAGTGATGGAAAGGGTTGCTGCAGTGGTATCTACAGAAATGTTAGAAGTAGCATCCACAGGTTCCTTGGTGATGGGAAGGGTCACCACAGTAGACCCCACTGGCTCCTTGGTAGTGGGAACAGTTACATTCACAGGCTCCTCAGGGGTATCCACAGGCTCTGTGGTAGAAAGGGTCACTGCAGTAACATCAACTGGCTCCTTGGTTATGAGAACAGTTGCATTTATAGGCTCCTTGGTGGGGCTCACTGCAGTACCATCTACTGGCTTCTTGGTGATGGTGACAGTAGCATTCACAGGTTTCTTAGTGGTGGGAAGGGTCACCACAGTAGACCCCACTGGCTCCTTGGTAGTGGGAACAGTTGCATTCACAGGCTCCTCAGTGGTATCTACAGGTTGTGGGGTGGAATGGGTCACTGCAACAACATCAACTGGCACCTTAGTGATTGGAAGGGTCACTGCAGTGATATCTACCACAGGGATGGTTGCAGAACTAGTATCCACAGGTTCCTTGGTGATGGAAAGGGTCACAGTAGAACCCACTGGCTCCTTGGTGATGGAAACTGTTGCATTCACAGGCTCCTTGGTGGGGGTCACTGCAGTACCATCTACTGGCTCTTTAGTGATTGGAAGGGTCACTGCAGTGGTTTCTACAACAGGGATTGTTGCTGAAGTAGTATCCACAGGTTCCTTGGTGATGGGAAGGGTCACCACAGTAGACCTTGCTGGCTCCAGGGTGGGAACAGTTACATTCACAAGCTCCCTTGTGGTATCTACAGAAACTGTGGTGGAAAGGGTCACTGCAGTAACATCTACTGGCTCCTTGGTGATGGGAATAGTTTCATTCACAGGTTCTGTGATGGAATGGGTCACTGCAGCATCATCTACTGGCTTCTTGGTGGTGATGGAGACAGTAGCATCCACAGGTTTCTTGGTGGGAAGGGTCAAGACAGTAGAACCCACTGGCTCCATAGTGGGAACAGTTGCATTTGCAGGCTCCTCAGTGGTATCCACAGGTTTTGTGGTGGAATGGGTCACTGCAGTAACATCTACTAGCTCCTTGGTGGTGATGGAAGTGGTCACATTTGCAGGCTCCTTGGTAATGGGGGTCACTGCAGTAGTATCTACAACAGGGGTACTTGCAGTAGTGGTATCCTCTGGTTCCTTGGTGATGGGAAGTGTTCCTTTTGTGGGTCCCACTGTTGGGGAAGTTAGAACAGTTGGAGTTAAACAGGCCATTTACTTTGAGTTACAGGAGATAGTCATGTCTAAAAGCTTTTAATATTATTTGTTTCCATGAGATTCAGGGTGCACATGTCACAATCAGAGATTAGTACTCCATTGCAGAGGGGAGAGGGAGGGAGATTTATTATTTTTACTAGCCACTTGTCAAATTGAAGACCAAGTTTACATGCAGGTATTTAGTTCTACCTATAGATTTTGTGGTTAATGTATTGCAGGACATGAAGGCCCTAGTAGTTTATATTTACTCCAACTGAAGGCCAATTGGGAAAAATAGTTTAACTGAACCTAAAGTTCAGTTTCAGGTGAGGAAGGCAAGAAAAGGAGAAGTTACACCATTTTCTAATTGGCAGCCTTTAGCCTGCCCTTGGTTCAAGCGACTGCACTGAACAGGCCAGGGACATTTACACCAGAAAATCTGGAGTTGACAATTTGATGTTTGTAGTGTCAAATTTAAATAATCTGCAATTATGTAGTAGTGTCATGTGACACTCAGGTTATGAGAATTAAGACTAAATAGCCCATCCAGGTCCTGACTTTAGATTATGCAGCTTTGAGTTTGTAAGGCCAGGTGGAGAGTCAAATTAAATGCTAATATGACATACACAACTGATCATGAGTGGACAGATCAAGTGATTCAGAGCATCAGGATCAGCCACTACACAAGGCAATGGACCGTTTGCTTGTACAGAAAGCAAAGCCTTGGCTACACAAAGCATTACTTAAAACCTACCAGTCACAGAAGGCAATGATGGCAGGGTACAGTTTAGTGGAATGCGTTCTATAACTATAATTCTTTTGGATTCATCAATTCCATCAATCCTCAGCTCCAGGCTCACTGTGTTGTTCTACAAGAAAGAACAGCATTTGATATTAGCTGAAAACCAAAGCCTGTTAGGAGTCTTGAAGATCACTAAGTCATCCATTTCTCTAATGGGATAGAATAGAGGTTTCCATTCTCACTGGAAATTCTCTTCCCACTCAGTTATTAGTAATGGCCTACCCTTGGCTCCCAATTATGATTGGGAGGGGTATTTACACCTTGACAAGTCAGTTCAAAGTCCACCACTGAAAGTGGGGAGATTTCATCTAATTCACAAGTGGAAACTTCCCATGTGGATAGAAACCTAATTGTCACGCCATACTTTACTCCTGGAGTGTAAAAGATGACTGATCAATGGCCAGACCAAAAGTTGCCATCTGATCTTGGTACTGTATTTACCAGGCTAACCTTCCTCAGGAAAGGAGTCAATTCACCCATTAACTTATCTGCTCGACAAGATGCAGAGTATAATCAAAAAACCTTGCCGATTGCCATTATACCCTTTCAACTGGGTCTCATGACTGCAGCTCAACCAGATTACACTTTCACCATTGGCAAAAGGAGTTAATTGCAACTGAAAGAATACCCTTAATATCTTTCCACAAAAGACTTCCAAAAAACTTCCTTGGCTAGAAGAAGTTGTCAGACCTGTGCTGCTAGCACAGCATTTGTGGTCAAATCTATAAGATGCAGCTGCTATGGTTGTTTTTTGGCTATTTCCAATCCAAAAGAGAATACTAAAATATTACCACTGCTTTGAAGTCTGTACTTACCATTAGGTGAACATAACATCCCTTGTATGGGGTAGTGAAAAGCAAGGACCCATCTGCTTGTGGTACAGTGGTATATGGACAACTGCTGGGCAGTGAATGCAGGTCTCTTGGTATACCATAGTTATCTATTCAAGAAAGAATTATTTTCAGACATGTGCAATAGCAATTTTAAAACAAAGTATAATTAGTCATCCTAATTCAGATAGGAATGGCAAGACTCATGCCATAAGCCAGACAGTCACCATCCAGCTCAGTACTCCATGGACATCAAAGTGTGTGCAGGGCCACCCAAGCAAGGTTTCTTCAGTTAACAAAGCATAATGTGGAGACAAATTCTGTCCTTGGGCGCTAGCACCTATTCCAATGATCTTCAAAATGTTATCCTGTGACTAACATTCAAAGTTCAGCATTTTTAGCTGCACTAGTAAGGTCACTTTCAACTTTATATATTGAAAACAAAGTGGGGAATGGATCATGAGCAAGCAGGGCACTGAGTAAGTCAGATCAGCCATGATCTTATTCAACAATATCCAAGAGGATATACTCCCAATTAGGTTAGATCGGTACATTAACCCAGCAGTGAGCACTGACTCAACCACAATAGATAACACAAGCAGAGGGTCAGCTTTTTAAATGCCAGATATTTTAAAGTTTAAAAAGTGAGATCCAGAACCCCTTCACTCAATGCATGAAAAGTGTTTAAAGCCCAGTTAAATAATCTTCCCCCAATATAATTGGAATATATGGAGTTACCTGACTAGTATCATGAATCAGTTAGCCTTATCAGTTGCTGTATAAGCTAGTTCATTGATCAGAAAATCCCAATGTAGAAACTTCTACATAGTAGAAAGGAGGGTGTTTTCATTATAACTGAAGCCCATTTAAAGATTACCAAGACTCTGACACCTCAGGGTTCTTAGCTAGAGGGGAAGATAGTTCCATTATGTTGTGTCTCTGACAAAGCTTCTCAGCTATTACAACCCACAAGAAGAGTGGCCCTATTGTTTAAGGACACCTCAAGATCATAAATATTGGCTTTTTAAAAAGAGCCATGGGCCTACATGCATGAGCTCTGACACTAGACAATGTAAGTCTTGTTCCTCAGTCAGGGGACTCTAACATGACAAACCAAAACAGCTTTTACTGGAGGAGTCATTGGACCCTAAGTGTTAGCCCTAGTTTCTCTCCAGAGGTACTGCTAGCAATGTGTAGCCTTTCCAGCTATTTCTGTTCGTCTCTAACATGAAGGGCGATTGCTTGCCGGTGTAGTATATAGAAAGTCAAAAATAAAACCAGAATTTTTTTTAAAAAGAGCACTTGAAGCAGCGCTCCAAAAAGCTCATGCTTCAAATAAGCCTGTTGGACTAGTGCGGTTTTTAACTTTGTACACCCTAATCCAACACAGGCATCTCCAAGTTAAAAAGCTTTGTTAAAAGTTATCGCTGGTCCCATTAAAGCAGCAATTAGAGATACTCTATAGAGGCCACAAGCACCCATAATGAATTAAGTTATTTGGTACCCTAAAATTACCGCCGGGGAGGAAAAGCGACTCAACTCCGCACTCCAATTGAACAAACAAGTTACCAAATGTACATTTAGTTTTATTTACAAGAGGGTAGAGATAGATGCATAGAGGGGAGAAAGCATTTACAACAAGTTCGAAACACTTCGCATTACTCGGAGCGTTAATGACTTACCCACGATGGACAGTCGAATGAACATTCCCTGGAAAGAGTCATTACGAATTCGCACCACAACGCCGGACGGCGTACAAGTTATCTCCTCGGGGTAGTCAAAGTATCGCACTGAGCCATGGCCCGAGCCTGGCGGGGGAGAATCGAGAGTCCTGACCCTGAAAGGGTGACTCCAGAGCAGCAGCAGCAATAAGATAAAGAGCCCCATCTCGAACTGGCGATAGCTCTAGCAGCAGCGCCCCAATCCTTTTCAAGGCAGAATCCTCAGCCCAATTAATGATGCCTCAACTACAAGCGAATTGCATTGGGCGCCATCAAATGGCAGGCCAACCACAATTGCTGTTCGTGGGGATTTAGGAGCACTGAATGATTAACTAATCAATTGGGAAATCCTTTAGGAACACTTGGTGAGGGGTGCTTATCCCATGCCACTAGTGTCCTATCAAACTTATACAGTGCAGCTAAATATCTATAAAGATCTGCTTATTGATGGTAAGTCGGTGTCAAAAAGTGTTCCACTGAATCCAGTCCCTTCTCTTTGTTATTTTGGAAATTTGCATTAAATCTCCAGCTAGTGGATAGAACCACAACCCCTACTTTTGCACGGTCAATGAAACCTCGTTTTCTGACTCCGACACCTCAGTCAGATTCAAACAGCACAGAAACAGGCCCTTGGATTCACCCAGTCTGCACTGACAAAAACAAGCATTTAGCTTTATACTAGTCCCATTTTCCAAGGCCCCTAGCCTTGCATGCTTTGTCATCTATTGTCAAATTACCTGAATCATGATCTTCTCAATCCATCAGTTCCATCACATTTGGACAACACATATCCAGAAGGATTTCCTTGAATTATAACAGCTGGAATTTGGAACCATAGAAAGTGGCATCATGAGGAGGCCATTCAGCCCTTCAAGCCTGCTTTGCCATTGGAAATGATGATGGCTGATCCTCTTTCCCAATGCTATATTCCCACTTTCTCCCCAATCCCCTAGAAGCCTTTAAAAGCTAAACATAGACCAATCTCTTTCCTGGAGATTATTTATTGACCTGAAACAGAATTCAAGGATCCAGATTTCATTATGGAATGATCCTGAAGAGTTTGCCACTGATTTAAGAAAAGTGGCCCAATTCTCCCCATTTCTTCTGCCTCAGATGATTATTGTGCCTGTCCTGCCAAGCCAGGGTGGTAGAAATGGAAGGATATCAGCGTGCAGCAATTGCCAAGATGATTGCCTTCTATAGTCAACAGCAACGCCATTGACACAACAAGGTTCCCCATGGGAGACTGGTTAGCAAGGTTAGATCTCACGGAATACAGGGAGAACTAGCGATTTGGATACAGAACTGGCTCAAAGGTAGAAGACAGAGGGTGGTGGTGGAGGGTTGTTTTTCAGACTGGAGGCCTGTGACCAGTAGAGTGCCACAAGGATCGGTGCTGGGTCCACTACTTTTTGTCTTTTATATAAATGATTTGGATGCAAACATAAGAGGTACAGTTAGTAAGTTTGCAGATGACACCAAAATTGGAGGTGTAGTGGACAGCGAAGAAGGTTATCTCAGATTACAACAGGATCTTGATCAGATGGGCCAATGGGCCGAGAAGTGGCAGATGGACTTTAATTCAAATAAATGTGAGTTGCTGCATTTTGGGAAAGCAAATCTTAGCAGGACTTATATACTTTTAATGGTAATGTCCAATGGAGTGTTGCTGAAAAAAGAGACCTTGGAGTGCAGGTTTATAGCTCCTTGAAAGTGGAGTTGCAGGTAGATAGGATAGTGAAGAAGGCGTTTGGTATGCTTTTCTTTATTGGTCAGAGTATTGAGTACAGGAGTTGGGAGGTCATGTTGTGGCTGTACAGGTCACTGGTTAGGCCACTGTTGGAATATTGCGTGCAATTCTTGTCTCCTTCCTATCGGAAAGATGTTGTGAAACTTGAAAGGGTTCAGAAAAGATTTACAAGGATGTTGCCAGGGTTGGAGTATTTGAGCGATAGGGAGAGGCTGAACAGGCTGGGCCTGTTTTACCTGGAGCGTGGGAGGCTGAGGGGTGATCTTATAGAGGTTTACAAAATTATGAGGGGCATGGATAGGGTAAATAGGCAAAGTCTTTTCCCTGGGTTTGGGGGAGTCCAGAACTAGAGGGCATAGGTTTAGGGTGAGAGGGGAAAGATAAAAGAGACCTAAGGGGCAACATTTTCACACAGTGGGTGGTACGTGTATGGAATGAGCTGCCAGAGGAAGTGGTGGAGGCTGGTACAATTACAACATTTAAAAGGCATTTGGATGGGTATATGAATAAGAAGGGTTTGGAGGGTTATGGGCCGGGTGCTGGCAGGTGGGACTAGATTGGGTTGGGATATCTGGTCAGCATGGACTGGTTGGACCCAAGGGTCTGTTTTCATGCTATACATCTCTATGACTCTATGTAGGCCACATGGATGTGGCTGCATCCCCAAAGACATGCTCTGCCAGGTTTGCCATCAATACAAGATCAGTAAGTCAACCACTCCCACCATTCAAGGATGTTGTAGGTGAGATCTCAGGGTTGCCAGGATTATGGACAGTGTGTAGAAAGTCCTTACTGCTATCAGGAGTGCTTGAAGCCAAGCGCTCAGGAAGGTCATGCAAAAGCAGTTGGAAATAAGTGCCCATCAGAAGGAGAAGCATCACCCAAATTTAGCTATCAATCTGTGGCTGCAGCTGCTGAGGGAACTCACTCTGACAAATTGGTTTCTATAGCCACAACAGACAAAATTCAATCCAATAATGAATCATAGAGTTGTACAGCATGGAATCAGACCCTTGGGTCCAACTCATCCATGCCGACCAGATATCCCAACCCAATCTTGTCCCACCTGCCAGCATCTGGCCCATAACCCTCCAAACCCTTCCTATTCATATACCCATCCAAATGCCTTTTAAATGTTGCAATTGTACTGGCCTCCACCACATCCTCTGGCAGCTCATTCCATACATGTACCACCCTCTGTGTGAAAAGGCTGCCCCTTAGGTCTCTTTTATATCCTTCCCCTCTCACCCTAAACCTATGCCCTCTAGTTCTGGACTCCCCCAAACCCAGGGAAAAGACTTTGTCTATTTATCCTATCCATGCCCCTCATAATTTTGTAAACCTCTATAAGGTCACCCCACAGCCTCCGATGCTCAAGAGAAAACAGGCCCAGCCTCTTCTGCCTCTCCTTATAGCTCAAATACTCCAACCCTGGCAACATTCTTATAAATCTTTTCTGAACCCTTTCAAGTTTCACAGCATCTTTCCAATAGAAAGGAGACCAGAATTGCACGCAATATTCCAACAGTGGCCTAACCAGTGACCTGTACAGCCACAACATGACCTCCCAACTCCTGTACTCAATACATTGACCAATAAAGGAAAGCATACTAAACTCCTTCTTCACTATCCTATCTACCTGCAACTCCACTTTCAAGGAGCTATGAACCTGCACTCCAAGGTCTCTTTGTTCAGCAAACTCCCTAGAACATTACCATTAAGTGTATAAGTCCTGCTAAGATTTGCTTTCCCAAAATGCAGCACCTCACAATTAAACTCCATCTGCCACTTCTCAGCCCATTGGCCCATCTGTTCAAGATCCTGTTGTAATCAGAGGTAACCTTCTTCGCTGTCCACTATACCTCCAATTTTGGTGTCATCTGCAAACCTACTAACTGTACCTCTTATGCTCACATCCAAATTATTTATATAAATGACGAAAAGTAGTGGACCCTGCACTGATCTTTGTGGCAATCCACTGGTCGCAGGCCTCAAATCTGAAAACCCTCCATCACCACCCTCTTCTACCTTTGAGCCAGTTCTGTATCCAGATGGCTAGTACACCCTGTATTCCATGAGATCTAACCTTGCTAACCTGTCTCCCATGGGGAACCTTGTCGAACGCCTTACTGAAGTCCATAGAGATCACATCTACTGCTCTGCCTTCATCAATCCTCTTTGTTACTTCTTCAAAAAACTCAATTAAGTTTGTGAAACATGATTTCCCACGCACTAAGCCATGTTGACTATCCCTAATAAGTCCTTGTCTTTCCAAATACATGTACGTCCTGTCCCTCAGGATTCCCTCCAACAACTTGCCCACCACTGATGTTAGGCTCACTGGTCTATAGTTCCCTGGTTTGTCTTTACCACCTTTCTTAAATAGTGGCACCACGTTAGCCAACCTCCAGTTTTCCGGCTCCTCACCTGTGATTATCAATGATACAAATATCTCAGTAAGAGGCCCAGCAATCACTTCTCTAGCTTCCCAACAGAGCTCTAGGGTACACCTGAACAGGTTCTGGGGATTTATCCACTTTTATGTGTCTCAAGGCATCCAGCACTGCATCCTCTGTAATATGGACATTTTTCAAGATGTCATCATCTATTTCCCTACATTCTATATCTTCCATGTCCTTTTCCTCAGTAAATACTGATGCAAAACACTCTTTTTCTGTGGCTCCACACAAAGGCCGCCTTGTTGATCTTTGAGGGGCCCTATTCTCTCCCTAGTTATCCTTTTGTCCTTACTGTATTTGTAAAAACCCTTTGGATTCTCGTTAACTCTATTTGCCAAAGCTACCTCATGTCCCCTTTTTGCCCTCCTGATTTCTCTCTTAAGTATACTCCCACTGCCTTTATACTCTTCTAAGGATTCACTCAATCAATTCTGTCTGTACCTGACATATGCTTCTTTCTTTTTCTTAATTAAACCCTCAATTTCTTTAGTTATCCAGCATTCCCTATACCTATAAGCCTTGTCTTTCACCTTAACAGCAATATATTTTCTCTGGACTCTCGTTCTCTCATTCCTGAAAGCTTCCCATTTTCTAGCCGTCCCTTTACCTGTGAACATCTGTCCCCAATTGGCTTTTGAAAGTTCTTGCCTAATACCATCAAAATTGGCTTTTCTCCTATTTAGAACTTTAACTTTTAGATTTGGCCTATCCTTTTCCATCACTATTTAAAAACGAATAGAATTATGGTCGCTGGCCCCAAAGTTATGTCCACCCTGTTACTCTTACAGATAACTGAGATCTCCTTACAAATTTGTTTCTCAATTTCCCTCTAACTATTAGAGGGTCTATAATACAATCCCAATAAGGTGATCATACCTTTCCTATTTCTCAGTTCCACCCAAATAACCTCCCTGGATGTATTTCCAGGAATATCCTCCCTAAGTACAGCTGTAATGCTATCCCTTATCAAAAACACCACTCCCCTCCTCTCTTGTCTCCCTTTCTATCCTTCCTATAGCATTTTTATCTTGGAACATTAAGCTGTCAGTCCTGTCCATCCTTGAGCCATGTTTCTGTAATTGCTATGATATCCCAGTCCCATTTTCCTAACCATGCCCTGAGTTCATCTGCCTTCCTTTTTAGGCCTCTTGCATTGAAATAAATGCAGTTTAATTTATCAGTCCTACCTTGCTCTCTGCTTTGTCCCCGCCTCCCCTGCCTGTTTGACTCACCTTTGTTCTCATCTGTATCAGTCTCAGATTGACCTCTATCCTCACTATCTCCCTTGGTCCCACTGCCCCACCTTACTAGTTTAAATCCTCCTGAGCAGCTCTAGCAAATATCCCTGCCAGTATATTAGTCCCCTTCCAATTTAGGTGCAATTCGTCCTTTTTGTACAGGTCACCTCTACCACAAAAATGTTTCCAATGATCCAAAAATGTGAATCCCTCTCCCATACACCAGCTCCTCAGCCATGAATTCATCTGCTCTATCCTCCTATTCCTGCCCTCACTAACTCATAGCACTAGGAGTAATGCAGATATTACTACTCTTGAGGACCTCCTTTTTAAATTCCTGCCTAACTCTCTGTAATCTCCCTTCAGAATCTCAACCTTTTCCCTTCCCATATTGTTGGTTCCAATGTGTACAATGACCTCCGGCTGGCCCCTCTCACCCTTGAGAACATTCTGCACCCTCTCTGAGACATCCTTGATCCTGGCACCAGGGAAGCAATGCACCATTCTGATTTTTTGCTGCTGGCCACAGAAACGTCTGTCTGTACCTCGGACTAGAGAGTCTCCTAACACAGTCAATCTCTTGGAACCCCTCATACCCCTCATTGCATTAGAGCCAGTCTCAATACCAGAAACTTGGCTGTTCATGCTACATTCCCCTGAGAATCCATCACCCTCTACATTTTCCAAAACAGCATACCTGTTTGAAATGGAGAATAGCCACAGAAGCCTCCTGCACTAACTGCCTACCTCTCTTACCTTTCCTGGAGTTAACCCATATATGTGACTCTATCTGTGACTTTTCCTACTTCCTATAACTGGCATCCATCACATCCCCTTGCTCTTGTAAATTCCCCATAGCCTCTAACTGTCTCTTCAACCAATCCATTCGATCTGATAGGATTCGCACCCCAATGATATTTATTGCAGATATAATCCTCAGTAACCTTTAAACTCTCCCTAAATCCCCGCATCCGGCAAGAAGAGCATATCACTCTACTAAAGGCCATTTTTGCTGCTTTCAATCTACAGACCCAGAAAATAACACCATTTTATTCCTCTACAAAACACTGCTCCAGGTTAAATGAATACTTATGACTTATATTTTAAGTTTAATCAAGAGACATATCTCAATAAAACATATAATCAAGAAAGAACCTGCTCTACTCACTACTGCAGACTTACTGTAAGGCCATGCTTAAAATATCTGCTTATCTGTTTCTGTGCTGTGACCTCTCCCAAACAGGTTCCTGCAAGATTAGTTGTGAATTTCACTGTTTGTTAATTTTCCCAGACACACTCCGATGTCCAGCGATACATAAATTCAAACAGCAAAGGCCGTAACAGTGCTGTTCATGGTTCATGGCTGTCAGTTAGCAATGTGGGTTTCTTTCTCTCTCTCTCTCTCCTGCACTCATTCCAGGAGCAACCCATTGTCTTCTCAGCAGACACCAGCTACGAGGCATCCAAAGAAAACTTACAATTTTAACATCCACTTCACAGTCTTAGCATTTTCCAATGGTACGTAGTGTCAATGAGGTAAATTTGTCCTGCAGTTAATGCTGTCATACAGAAAACCCATAATGTCCTATAGCGATGTTGATGAAGGGATATGTATTGATTGGTGTTTCACAGATAATTCCTCGTTCTTTAAATGTCATGAGAATTTCCACACCCACCTGTGAGAACAAATGACACCTAATCTTAAAACCTCATCTGAAAAATGGCATCTCTGCCATCAAAAATGACCCCTCGACACTGTGATGGGAATATTACTCCAGACTCTTGTTTTAATGTCTCTGAAGTGAGATTTGAACCTACAACCTCTACATCAGAAACAAGCACAGTATCTAATTAACCGGGGTTGAGGCACAGAAGAGCAGTCATCTGCTGTTTTCAATCATCGTTACTCTAGATACTTGTAATAAAACTGTTCAGATGTGTGATGGAGCAGGTAAGGTTGGAACTCAGGCTTTTGAACCCAAAGATGTAGGTTGCCATAAGAACCTGAAAGCCCTATTCTAGAAAGCAGTCCCCTGATTAGTATTTTTGACGATGGGAAGGTAAAAGAACATTCAAGTTAGGGAGCTAATCCCATCACTTCACATTTATGACAGTGAAACATATAAGCCTGAAAGGAGAACTGGAGAGATATGGTACTGGATTATCTTTAAGAAGCAGGTTATTGTGTGCTATGCTTTTGATTGTAATCCATGGCTGTACTGCAGGAGAGCAAGTGTATGCTCTGTGGTATGAGTTCCATTCCCTCAACCGATACAACCAGAACAGACAAACCTGACAATTGTCTCATTGCTGAGTGAATCTTTCATGTGTAGAAACTACTGTACAACAGGGACTGTACTTCAAAAAGGTAACTAATTGGTTGGAAGGTGTTTTAGGATGTCATTAAAAACATCATCAAATATCTTTCTTGCACATGTACAAGTCCGCAAACATTGGATTCGTCCTTAAGCTTTCATTGTCCAGGTACTGAGTCATCTTCACATATATCATGACACGGTCTGTCAGTGCCAATGTAGTCATCATTCTGTCTGGTGGCTTTGTGTATGTAGAACAACTGGAAGAGTGATATGTTAAAAATGGGAGCAGGCCATTTGAATTTGCTATTCCTTTCCATAACATTATAGCTAATCTTTTACATCAATCCTGCTGTCTGTATTCTCCGCACAGCCCTTGAGGTTCTTTGCATTCAAAAATCTATTGACCACTGCTTTGAATTCAATAACTGAGCATTCGTATCCCCCTGAGGTACACGATCCATAATCCTTTGAGGAGACAAATGTCTTTCATCTCAATCATAAATGTTTATTCTGTGACGAAACTTCTAAGTTTAGGCTCCCAGGGAAAACATGTTGTCAGCATCTCTCTACCAACATCATTAAAAATGTATATGTTTCCAGGAGATCATTGTTCAACCTTCCAAATTCCAAGGAATATACTCGCAGTCAACTCAACTCTCCGCAGAGAAGAGTGTCCTGAGCCCAGGAATCGGTCCAATCAGCCTTTGCTGTATTCCTTCCATGGATTGTGTCTCTGGAGCCCCACCACATCCTGGCTGGGCTGAACTTGTAATCACATTGAAGAACTCGTTCTTTAACCTAACTCATTCTTTAAAGTAAAAGGTACCCTCACAGGTTGTAGTTGCACCCTCTGGCAGCTTATTTGTGCATTCCCCATTCCAGTAGAACTTGGATCACTCCCTAATTCCTTTATCCAGCATGGTGTTTTTAACCCGAACAAGAAATTTTATCAACTTTGCTTCCCGTTTATACCTTATCTCCCCTTCACATGATTCATCTCCATCTTTCCTATACAAAGCAACCTCTGTGTGAAAAAGTTGCCCCTTATGTCCCTTTTAAATCTTTCCCCTCCCACCTTCAACATTTGGCCTCTAGTTTTAAAAGCCCTACATTTGGGAAAAGACCTTTGCTATTTACCTTTTCTATGCCCCTTATGACCTCCTACATTCCAGGGGAAAAAAATGGTCCCAGCCTTTTCAGCTTCTCCTTATAACTCAAATCATCCAGTCTCAGTAGTATCCTTATCAATCTTCTCTGTACCATTTCAAATTTACTAATGTCCTGCCTATAGCAGGGTGAGCAGAGGAAGTGGCAGAAACCGATATAGTTACAAAATTTAAAAGAAATTTTGACGGGTACTTGAACAGGAAAGGTTTAGAGGGATATAGGCCAAACACAGGCAAATAACTCTTGTTTGATTTGGAATACCTGGTTGACTCAGATGAGTTGAACCGAAGGATTTGTTTCCATGTGGTATGACCCTGTGACTCTATCTCTTTCCATTGATTTTGTCTCCATTGCTGGGGATAGGGTGTAAACATGTCTATGATAAACTCACTGACTCACACAATTACTTCAATTATATTGCTCTCACACTACTTTGTGTCAGAATTCCACTCTCCCAGTTTCTCCATGTCATCTGTTCTGATGATGCAACCATCCTCACCAGTGCTTCTGACACGCCTTCTTTTTTCCTCAACTGAGAGAGATTCTCTTTGTATCCTCTTCACAGTTTGCCTTCTAACTGCATTTTGTATCATCAGTAAACTTGGATCCAGTATACTCAGTCCCTTCAACTAAATCATTGCCATATATTATAAATAACTGAGGCCCAATACTGACCATTACGTTAGTCCACTTAATGTAGACTTGCAGTCCAACAATAACCATTTATTTCCACTTTCCATTTATTTGACAGTTAACAAAATCTAAATGCAAATGAACACATTCCCTTAATAACCCCTTCTGTAATAACTTTATCAATTGTTTTTTGAAAATTCAAATATACTGTATGTGTTGGTTTACCCATGTCCACCCTGTTGGTTACGATCTCAAAAAACCCTAACATGTTTTTAAGCTTTGATTACAATTTCTTAAAGCTGTGTTGGTTCTGCCTAATTATTTTACCACTCCCACCCTGGTAAGACTTTCTTCTACCCTCTTTCATCAGCAGAAGATACAAATGTTTGAGAACACATTCCAACAGATTAAAGAACAGTTTCTTTCCAGCTGTTATCAGACTTATGAATGGACCTCTCACATATTAGAGTTGATTTCTCTCTGCGCCTTCACTGTAGCTGTAACACTATACATGTATTCTGCATTCTGTTCCGTTACCCTGATGTAATTATGTAAGGTATGATTTGTCTAGTTAACATGCAAAACAATACTTTTCACTGTATTTTGATACATGACAATAATAACTCAAATCAAATTATGATATTGTAAGTGCTCTGTAATTTGAAAATTTTTATTTTATAAACCAAACAGTTTTATACTTTATGAACCAGACAATGACTTGAGGAATAATGGAGTGTGCCGAGATGCCTTCTTTGTATTAAGGAATCAGGCATCATGGTGCCACGCTTCACAGACTACTCTGTGAGACCTCTTCCTCTCCTGGTTTGGTGTCAAGCAACTGCATTTCATGGTTTGTGTGGATGAAGCAGACGGTTGTCCATGAACTTTACAGGATCAAAAGTTTGTAGCAAGGCCAAGCTCTGTAAGTAGTCTTTATGCTGACATTTATTAGAAATAAAACAAATAAAAACAACAGTCTAGAGTGTGTGAAGCCAGGTCTGCGACCTGTCTGCTGGCATCTACATGGAGAATCTTGATTGTGAACAAGCTATAACAATCTAAATGATCAATTGCTGACTACACACTGATGCAGCTATATCAATATTCATAGTGCACAGCAGGACTGAAGTGAAAAGCACGGATTTTATTAAATATCTTATTAAAACTGATGTCATGTGTATTCTTGTACTTTTTAAAGGTTGATGCTTAGAACATTATACTTCCTTTTGGTAGGGTATCAAGATGGGATTTTGGTGAGTAATATCATGGACATGTTTTTCAGGCATGTTTTTTTTACCAGCAATGACACATTCAGTTGTCCCAGTGATGGCAACAAAATGTCATTAATATGTCTGACCCATTTGAGGCAATAATAACAACACTTAAAAATACAAGGGTAGCTCATCAAATTAAAACATAATGTTACAACTGGTGACCACTCAACAATTCAGTCCTTGTAGTGCCAAATTAAAAGATTGCAAGTGTAGCTGTAGCAATAATTCCCCTGGTTTGATGTTTTAAAAGACCCTAAGGAAGGTATTGATGAGGGGCATCATTGAATCCATTTAACATCAACCATCCACCACGGGCATCTGCTACCCTGCCTAGTTGTCTCTTTGTGGCCCTTTATTTCCTTGGCATTCCTGCTGTATTTAAAATAATATTAACGTAATAGTTTATTTTTATCTTTCTCATAAGTGTGTAATGTGTAGATCGCAGTCAATGCAATCAGCTGTTGAATGCTTAGCTTACGATAAGTTAGCCAGTGTAATGAGATGCATCGAGGCTGAGTAATAGGCAAGAGCAAGATACGATAAATTTACTAGAGAGGGTGAGTAAATAACTTGTGAGTGAAGAGATTGAAGGTGAGCTACAGTCAAATCAGAGTAGAAAAAAAACAGAGCTTGTTGGAAAAGCACAACAGCTCTGGCAGCATTTGAGTAGAGAAATCAGAGTAAGGTTTCAGTTGCAGTGACCCTTCCTCAGACCCTTCCTTGAGAGTGAAATGTTTACCAGGTCTCACTGTTGTCCATGTCCCATTACATAATGTGGCCAAATTAAATCCTTCAAACAAACACAAATGGTAAGCAGTAAGAGTGGGAGAGCTTCCTGGTCAGGTTTGTGATGGAAAACAAATTGTAGCCCTCGTCCATCACTCCACACCTCCAGGGTACATCATGCATGTAAAAATCTATGTTGTCACAGCAACCTGAACTCCTTATAATGGGGGGGGAATGGGACCTAACTGGCCAGTGTTGGTTAGATGGTTGCTGACTGCAAGAGGTTCGATCCCTGGTCTGGGTAAAGCAGATTTAAGACCTGACCTACTGTGGAGGAAATCATGGGGCTATGAGATGGACCTGTCTCCAGGCAGTCCATAGAAGGAGAATCATTATTGATTCCATGAACTGCATTTGGGTTATTGTTTTCATAAAGTGGAAACACTGCTTGTCTGCATACACAATAGTCAATCCACATCAATGGAAATCCGTCTTATAAATGGTGAACTATGAAGGGGTGCAACAGCCCCATTAGGGATGTACGTATGCAAACTTTTGAAAGTGCAAGACAAATTAAGAAGGCTTTTACAAGGATAAATGAGATCCTTGGTTTTACAAATGGACGTATGGCATATTAAAATAACAAAGCTGTGCTAAGCCTTTATAAGTCAGGGTTTAGGCCACAGCTAAAGTATTGTGGCTATTTCTAGGTCCATGTTTTAAGGGCAATATCAAAACTGTAGAGAGGGTGCAGAGAAGAGTAAGTGGAGTGGTGCTCGGACTTCAGTTTGGTGGAGAGAACTGAGAAATTGGGTTTGCTCTTCTTAGAGCAGCCAGGTCATCCATAAAGGAGATTTCATAGAGGGCATCTTGTATCTTGGCAGGTTTGTCTGCATGAGAAAGGAGATGTTATTTCAAGTGGGACAAGGGTCAGAAAGAGATTTAAAGTCATCGACAATAGATCTAGAGGTGGCTCTCTAATAGGGTTTTCTTTCTAAAATGCAGCGAGTTGTTGTGACCTAGAAAACACAGCTTGAAAAGGTATTTGTAGCAGGTTCAAGAACAACTTTCAATAGGGGAACAAATAGTGGAAGTGGTGGAAATTTTCAGAGCTATGGGCAAAGAGCAAGGGCGTGGGACTAATTCGATAGATCTATCAAATTGACATGATGGCCAAATGACCTCATTTGGTGCTGCTCCACTTAATGATTCTCCATAAAACATTTTATTGAAGTAGCTTTATATAAATTCAAGTCTCTCTTTCCAAGGTAATGACCCATCAATATATGATTGATCCTGTACAGCTCTCCATTAACATGTAGCAGTAAGATGCATTGCCAGTGTTTCTTGTTGCCTAAACTAAATGCAGAAAAGATGCTGGTAAACTACATGCAGGTACAGCAAGCAACTTGGAAAGGAAGTGGCATCATAGCTTCTCCCTTCCAGAGGCTTCAGCTCAAAGGTCCTGTCTGACGCTCCAGTGCAGTACTGAAAGAGTTGTTAGAGGTGCCACCTTGTGGTGGAGAAGTTAAACTGAAGCCTCTTCCAAAGAAAATATGGGGTACCTTGATGTCCCCGCAATATTTATCTTTCAGTCCATATTGTCAAACTAGATTATTGATCATTACCACAGTGGATATTTGTGGGACTTTCCTGCTACTATATTCCACTATAGTCCACTATGTGCATTATATTCTAAATATCACTGTATTTTAAAGTGTTTCGCTGACTGCAAGGTGCTCTGGAACATCTTGAGTTTGTGAAAGAATCTGCACAATCTGAATCTTGCCCCAGGCCAATTCTTAACTTTCTTTCAACTATGGTCTCACCCATCAACTCTGCATTCAGTTGTCTTTTCAGATAGCTTATTCCATTTATCTATTTGTATTCCTATTTTAAAAAAAGTGTAAACCAAATTTTTGCTTTCAAAAGAAAACATTCATTGATGAGCACAAATTGACATTTAAATGTCATAAATTTCTCATGTTAGTAATATATGACTCGAAGAATTCAATTTTCATTCAGCATGATCATTCGGTTGCAGATGTGAATGACAGAATAATTTGCTCCCCACTGCAGACTAAAATAGTGAATTTTAAACAGTAATTCAATCAAAGTGTTAATGTTCAATCAACAAGCAGAAACTACTTTGGATTCACTCTCAATTCACACTCCTTGTCATTCACTACCTAATTCAGAAAATAATTATATTTGACAAATGTTGTGGCACTGGCAAAACAGCAGTTACTGTATGTTGATAACGAAGAAGAATTTTACACCTAACTCCTTAGTACTATTAAAAATTCAATTTACGCTAAGCTGCAATTCAGAACTTTGATGTCTCTGTTGGCTAACAGAACATGACCACTTGAGGGCACTCATAGCACAGCGTGTGTTTTCAACTATTTTAATGAACTCTTTATATAAAGCTAACCAACTGTTTTATTTAGGGTATTGCACCTGGAAGTAATTGTAATAATCATGATTTTTTAAACCTATTTTGAGACCCTCCAATTTTCTCTGCAATGGTAGATACATACTTGGGTATATTCCATGAGCAAAATATCCTTTCTCAGCTGTGTCTAAGTGTTCATTCTCAATATGTGAGGCAGGTACTAGTGAATGACCCCATATTTCCATGGGAAATAAGGGTCAAGTGGAATGTAAAAGAGATGGCTCATTCACTGCTGCTTATTTTCTTCTTGAACCATTGTTCAATGTATTCATCAGCTGAATAGCTTGCTAGGCCATTTACAGGGCACCTTGGTGTGTGACCAGCATCATATGTGGGCTAGACACATTGTAAGGACAACAGGTTTTTTGCTTGATAAGGCATCAGGCTGAGTCTTTACAACAATCTATCAATGTTATGGTCACTTTTTAATAGTAAAGACTAGTTTTATTCCAAAGTTCTCCCGACTGACCTTTCATCCTTTACCCTTCAAAAACATCTCATCCAAATCTCTAGTGCCCATATCCTATTGTGCATTATGTCCCAATTACTATAGTATTCCTGTCTTCCCAACATAGGATCTAATCCCTAAAATTCTGAGCTGTTGTGCATTTGGGCAATCTGTCCCTATATTGATGTGTGGGTTAGCCATGGGGAATGCAGGGTTAATGGGGATTGGAAGGGATGCTCTTTGGAGGGTCAGCATAGGCTGAATGGCCTGCTTCCACACTGGGTAGCACCGTGGCTCAGTGGTTAACATTGCTGCCTCACAGTGCCAGGGACCTGGGTTTGATTCCAGCCTCGGGCGATTGTTAAGGCACCTGAGTATTCCTAACTCAGACTTTGTAGGATTAGATGTCTTATTTACAATACCATAAGTTTTTCAACTGTTTTGAAACTTCAAACAGAACATACTTCTTTATCATTATAAGATAACTGTTGTCAAGTTTGAGCAAACTGGTTCAAACATGTCTCACCTCTCCTTTTCTGTACCGGGATGGTGAGCGGCATGGTGGCTCAGTGGTTAGCACTGCTGCCTCACAGCACCAGGGACCCAGGGTCGTTTCCAACCTCAAGGGACTGTCTGTGTAGAGTTTGCACATTCTCCCTGTGTCTGCATGGGTGTGCTCCGGTTTCTTCCCACAGTCCAAAACATGTGTAGGTTAGGTGAATTGGCCATGCTAAATTGCCCATAGTATTCAGGATATGTAGGTTAGGTGCATACGTCAGGGGTAAATATGGGATAATAGGATAGGGGAATTGGTCTGGGTGGGTTACTCTTTGGAGGATTGGTGTCGACTTGTTGAGCCGAAGGGCCTGTTTCCACACTGCAGGGATTCTAAGTCTAATTCTAATTCAAATGTGGAATTCATCTAAACTGTCCTGTCCTTCTAAATCCCATTCCTTCCAGAATTCACTAATACTCTCCAATTTGATCAAATCTTTGGTCAATCTTCAAACGGTCACCTCCAGCAGCTTGACATTGAATACAATGGAGGAGTTTGGTTTATGATTCCTATGTTAAAAGGCATAGTCATTGTTGTAAGTTTGAAATTAGCCTAATTTTCTGAACACCTTTTCACAGAAAATTATGAGAAATTCTTCATTATGTATAAGAATAGCAAAGTGCATAAAACCAAACAAGAAAGAATGTAATATGATGATCAAAAGGAAATAAAATGCAGATTTACAAAAGTGACAGTAGATCTAATGGATCCAACAATCCTGTTTTGGAATAGTAAAATATAGGCCTGCACTAATTGAATTCAGCTATTATCAGACTGGGCTGTGTGGGAGCTCAGTGATTAGCACTGCTGCCTCACAATGCTAGCAATCCAGGTTCACTACCAGCTGTAGCTGATTGTCAGTGTGGAGTTTGCACATTCTCTCTGTGTCTGCATAGGTTTCCTCTGGGTGCTCTGGTTTACTCCCACAGTCCAAAGATTGCAGGTTAGGTAGATTCACCATGCTAAATTATGCAGGTTAGTTTTATTAGCCATGGGAAATGTAGGGTTACGGGGTAGGATAGGGTCTGGGTTGGATGATCTTTGGAAGGTCAGCGTGACTTGATGGGCTGAATGGCCTGCTTCCACATTGTCGGGATTCTACCATAATGGTTTCTTTATTGGTGTTCGTGTTTTATTTTGCCAAATCTTTTTATTTGAAGTTTTAAACCCAATTTCCAAGTTTATAAATTTTAAATATTTTCCTACTTTCCTCAACACCTCCTACTGTAGTGATGAATAATTTCATTTCCCTGACTGAGACTGTAAGTCTCATCATCCTGAAATCATTTTATTGGTCCTCGACACTTTTTCAAAGTATTTTCCCTTCTGTGTCCCTTTCTCCAATCACTGTTAATCTGCTTTTTCACATACAGTCATGAAGGACACAAATGAGAAGAGTTGACCTTGTATTCTGTCCATGGCTTTTGATTAGTTGCGTGTTTCAATCCTTTTCAGTATTCTTAGTTCCAATTACAATTTTTAACAATTCATTCATGGGATATAGGTGTTGCTGGCTGTGACGGTATTTTTTGCCCATCCCCAGTTGCCCTTGAAAAAGAGGTGGTCAGCCATCTTCAATTGCTTTAGTTCATCTAGTGTAGGTCAACCCACAATACCATTGGAATGGGAATTCCAGGAATTTGATAGAGTGATACTGAAAGAACAATGATAGATTTCCAGATAAGGACAGTGAGTGGCCTTGAGGGGTACTTGCAGGTGGCAGTATTTGCTCTGTTGTGGATTTAGAAGATGCAGCCTAAGTTGTTGAGTTGTTACAGTGCACCTCACAGACGGTACACACTGAGCATAGGTGGTGAGGGGAGTGAATGTTTGGTGCAGATCAAATGGACAAAGCTACTTTGTCCTAGATGCAAAACTTCTTGAATGTTGTTGGAGCTACATCCATCCAGGCAAGTAGGAAGTATTCAATCACATTCCTGACTTGTGTCTTGTAAATGGTGGACAGGCTTTGGGAATCAAGATGTGAACTACTCACTGAACATTCCTAGCCTCTAACTTGCTCTTGCAGCTGTGGCTTTTACATGGCCAATCCAATACAGTTTCTGGTTAATGGTAACCCCCAGGAAATTGATAGTGACAGATTCAGTAATGGTAATGCCCTTGAATATCAAGGGGGAATGGTTAGATTCTCTCTTGTCAGAGATGGTCATTGCATGACACTTTTATGGTGCAAATGTTATTTGCGACTTGTCAACCAAAACCTTGATATTGTCCATTTCTTGTTGGATTTGGATATGCTTTAGTATCTAAGGGAGTCACGAATAGTGCAGAACATTGTGCAATCATCAGTGAACATCCCCATTTCTGACCTTATGGTGGAAGAAGGTCATTGATGAAAGAGCTGAAGATGGTTGGGCATAGGACACTACCCTGAGGGACTCCAGCAGAGATGCCCTGGAGCTGAGATAATTGACCTCCAACAACTACAACCATTTGTGCCAGGTAATTCTAGAACCAGCAGAGATTTTCCCCTAATTCCAATTGGCTCTAGTTTTGCCAGGGCTCCTCTGTGCTGCACTTGGTTGACTATGGCCTTGATGTCAAGAGCTGTCACTTTCACCTCACCTCTGGATTTCAGCTCTTTCGTCCACCTTTGGACCAAGGCTGTAATGAGGTCAGGAGCTGAGTGGCCCTGGCAGAACCCAAACTGGGCATCACTAAACAGGTGCTGCTTGATAGCACTATTGATGACACCTTCCATCACTTTACTGATGATCGAGAGTAGATAGTTGGGGTCACAATTAATGGAATGAGATTTGTTTTGCTTTTTATGTGTAGCGCATACTTGGCCACTTTTCAACATTGCTGGGCAGATACCAGTGTTGTAGCCATACTGGAACAGCTTGTCCAAGGGTACAGCAAATTCTGGAGCACAATTCTTCAGTACTATTACTGGAATGTTGTCAGAGTCCATAACATTTGCAATATTCAGTGCTTTTAAGCTGTTTTGTGGCATCAGATGGAGTGAATTAAATTGGCTGAAACCTAGTATCATTAGTGCTGGGCACCCCGGGGAAGTGGATCATCCACTGGGCATTTCAAGCTGAAAATTGCAGCAACTGCTTCAGCCTTAACTTTTGCACTGATGTGCTGGGCTCTCCTATCAGTGAGGATGGAAACATTTGTGGAGCCTCCAGTGTGTTGTTTAATTGTCCATCAGCGTTCATGATTAATATAAAATATTGTTTTTATAACACTTTACAATTTCTTTGAAATATCTCTGTGTTCTATGCAGCAAATTACTTTTGAATACAGCAATAATTAGTTGGGCAGACACATTACAATTCTGATTCTGCAGTTGCAATTGTCCTCAAAAGTCAATGATATAAGAGGATGATTATTCTATTTGTTAAGGCATACATTTGGCCAAAAGTGTGGAAGAACCTCAAGCTCTTTTTTGGGTAGCACCCAAGAATCTTTAACATTCACTTTCACAAGAATGGCTCCAGGGATGAGAAACATGCATCGCGAGAATACATTAAAAACCTAGCATGGTTCTCCTTAGAGAAGAGACTGAGAGAAGATCTGATAGAGGTTTGTTAGAATTTAGAATTAGAATCCCTACTATGTGGAAACAGGTCCTCCAGCATAAGTCCACACTGACCCTCTGAAGAGTAACCTTCTACATTTACCCCTGACTCATGCACCTAACCTATAGATCCCAGAACATTATGGACAATTTAGCATGGCCAATTCACCTAACCTACACATCTTTGGATTGTTGGAGGAAACCCACGCAGACACGGGGAGAATGTGCTAACTCCACACAGACAGTCGCCCGAGGCTGGAATCGAACCCGGTTCCCTAGCGCTGTGAGGCAGCAGTGCTAACCACTGTGCCGCCCCATTTCCAAATCGTGAGTGGGCTTGATAGAATAAATTGGAAGAAACTATTGTCACTTGTAAAAGAGACAAGGAGCAATATGCAAAAGAAGCAAAGATGATGTGATAAAAGATAAACTTTTTCCCCACTGAGTGTAGTTTGGATGTGGAATGCACTGCCTGGAATGTGATGCAGGTTCAGTTGAGGGACTTGAAGGCAACAGATAAAAATAATGTACATGGGTAACAGGGAAAACAAAGCACTAAGGCAATGATGCTCATTTGAAGAACTCGTGCAGATACAATGATCTGAATGGTCTCCTTCTGCACAACAAAACTTCTGGCAAAAATCTCGATAACATTCCAACATCTGAAAGTGGAAATTCCTAACAAGACAGCACCACTTCAATACAACGTTCTCCTGTCAATCTAGAATGGGTTCATGAGGAGTGTTGAACAATACTACTAAAATGGTTTCTTCAACATCCAATTTTTTTTAATTGCTGCTTTTGCTAACAATTCACTTTTGTCCCCATTCTTTTATTTCTCAATGTGTTTGTTCATTTATTTTTCTGATCCGAGGAAGAGCACAAACTAAAAACACTAGGTGAAGCTGCTTGGATTGTTTTTCCACATTGGATGCTGTAGATAATGCAAGTTGTCTACTTGAAGTGGTGTATCACTTTGCAATGCTCTTTCTGCCTTGAAAGATTCATCTTCCACCCACTGCAGTTGTAGCTATCTTATGCTGTTCATGGATCCCAGAATGCTCAGGGTAACCTTTAGGATTATGTACGAGACACACAAAACATGAACAGATTCTTCCTTTCTGTTTAAGATCTAATTTTCATCCTTTCATGTGACAAAATCAAGATAAGCATCCCTAAAAAGGACAATCATTTTGTCCTACTTCAACTTTCCTTTAAATCATGAATGTTTCCTGAAGAGTATTAAATCTAAAATGTTTCCATATATACTTTCTCTGCACACACATGTCCCGTGGGTGGGTTTGCCAGTGAGATATACCTCTTCAGAGCGCACAGTTATTTATTTCCCACAATGCAGGGGGAGTTGTAGCCAATCCAATTCCTGCAGAGGCACAGAGGGCATCAGGAAGCTTACTGAGCGCTCTGGGGACTGCTTTCTTGGCTACCAAGGGAGAAAACAGACACACACAGATAAACAAGTGCATGCCGACATCACTGCTAGGATGAACTTACTCAAAGCAGTACTGCACCCTTCTGCATTACCTAAATTCCAATAGTGTTCATTTAATTGTGAAACTAGTGTAAGATCATTCAGAATGTGCTTCATACAGAACTTTAACAACAACGGGAAACTGTTGATTTATAGGGGTCCTGAACAAAAGGTCATTTATGCAACAAGTATTGTTTCGAAGGAACAAGAACAAATACTGAACTCCCAAAAGCATTGTTTGCCTCTTCTGTAACTTTCTGATCCTCCCACTCTCTACATCTGTATGTCTCTGTCATTGCTGTCATATGTTGAGTTTTTGCACAGTTGTCTCTCTCTGGAGCATTACTCCTGCTTTGTATGCATAACTGTTAATCAGTTTCTAACCAAAAGCACTAATAGTTGCTAATGTTTACAAAGCTAGAAGTCAATGAGATTTAAAAATCAGGAAGTTTGGTTGAATAATTTCCTCTGCATTTCACTTCCCTTACAACATGAGACAAAGGAAAAGACAGCAAAAATGCTATGACCTCAGTACATTTTTGGTTTAAGAGGCTTGATTACCAATCAAATATTGAATAAAATAATCAGTTTTTTTAAGAATCAGGTCTAATTAGAATTTTATGTAAATTAAACAGATTACAAAAAGTATCTAAGATCCTTTTTCAAGTTGAGAATATTTGAAGCTCAGGTTGGGGTTCTGGATGTAAGTTGCTCACTGAGCTGCAAGGTTTCTTCCAGCTCAATGAGCAAGCTTACATCCAGATCCTTTTTTCAAAGCCAGATTTGCCTTAATGGAATGTAATTGGTATTGATTAATCAGAGCGATGAAATATGGTGTTTTGAAGCTCAGTTCAGGGTCATTCAAGCTATTGAGTTTGTATAACTGATTGATCCATTTGAGTTTGCCGCCTGTCAATCTATGCTGAAACTTATTCAGGACGACAAAAAAATGATTACAACAAGAACATTTAAATAGAGAGTGAGCGAAGGCGAAAGAAACTGAGTGTGTAAGAGGAGTGTGTGTGACAGGCAGGTAGATTTATTTGAAATAATGAACTACAATTGTAAGAAAAGAACATTAGCAATGGCCAATGGGTTATAATTATTGGTACAAATAAGATGATCAAGTATTTCACTGTACTCCTAGAAACTATTACAAGTCAGAGGCAACACTGTACAAAAGGTTCACCAGCCAATCATAATGAGTGAAAGTGTAGTGACCATAGTGATGAGAATTTCTTCCCTCCCATGTACTCAAAAATCATAAATAAAACACACATCACACCATTCTCAATAATATATGTATTTTAAATCAAACACAATTAAATAGGTATGATTTTAGATTAAGTACATGAATACTTATGCATCCGAAAACATAGAAATGGTACATAGTACCAAAAACCTACACACAGCCTTTGTTTGCCTGTTTGTGATAATACTCAATCTCAATACAATTAGGTAGCATCTGAGTAAATATCTCCATTTATCAGATATCAGCTAGAAACATGAGAGAATTTCCAAAATCTTTACAAAACAAAAATCGCAGGTTGTTCTTTCTTTACTCTGCCGATTTTTTTTTTGAACGAAAATCCTGAAGGTATCTAAGGGCTTGACAATAAAACAGACTGCAACAAACCAATGGGGTGCCATTTAGAACACAGCAAAGCTCTATTATAATAGTCACTTCAAATTCTCTCAAACTATACACCCAGAACCCAGAAAAGAAAATAGTGCTTTGTAATCCTTTGATCTGCAACTCAATGCAGCAACTTCACAAGAAAAACCCTTCATAGAGCCCTGACTGATATTAAGGTTGTTGAAACTGGAGGCTGGCGATCCTGGAATGCATAGTTTTCTTCATACAAACAACGGAGTAGTATCAGACTGCGTACAGTGTCATTTCATGGCTGTGTTAACAGGAAAGAGGTGGCTTCTGCTGGACGTGAAGTGAAGCTGTTTGACGAGGAGTGTACAGAAACCAATTCTTCTTCCTTTTAGTCATAGCTATAATTAGGACAAAGAAAACACAGACAACAATCAACTTGTAGCTTGCGAAAAGCTACGTTGCCTTCAGGGAACAAAGCAAAAATGTTTAATTTTTATCGCAACTGTGATCTAACATATATATAAAGGTGTAGGAACAGCTATTCGATGCTATATGTACTTTCATAACACTACACATTTAGTCCATTGGTCATAGTTCATTATCCCACTAACAGTCAATGAAGCCAACTGAAGTGACTGCAACAAAAACAGTGTGGCCTTAGAACTCTTAAAACTCTTGTTTAGTCATCATTTGTTGGAACATCATGGTGCAGGCATGCAGGACATTGGTTAGGCCACTTTTGGAGTGCTGTTCAATTCTGGTCTCCCTGCTGTAAGAAAGATGTTGTTAAACTTGAAAGGGTGCAGAAAACATTTATAAGCATGTTGCTGGGGTTGGAGGGTTTGAACTATAGGAGAGGCTGCTATTTTCCCTGGAGCATCAGAGGCTGAGGGGTGACCTGATAGAAGTTCATAAGGTCATGAGGGGTATTGGTGAATAGCCAAGGTCCAAAATTGTTGGTTGTATGTTCAGCCAATATACACTGGACATGGAGAAAGCATAGATGTTTAAAACTAAGTTTAAAGTAACGGATTAAATTTTCAGCCTGTCTGTGGAAGAAACTTCATTAATAATGTATTTGAAAGTTGGTCAATTTACTACAACAACAGCTTCATTCAATCTGACAAAGATTATCAATTCCTAGGAATGAACCAATTAATCCACTATATCTTGCCAAAACTTCTGAGCAGGAAAAATTGTTCCATTGAGATATTCGATACTTATTCAACTATTCATAAACTGAAAGCAAATATCTCATTCTGCTTTGAAACATTGAGATCATTTCATATTTAATAATTCATTTTTCTACTATGTAATGCCAGCTAATAATTCCATCAGTAGTTCATATGAAACAAAGCTTCCATGCAATAAAATGCATTCAATTCATCTCAGCAACATTTAAGGGGATTTGGTTGACTGAACTCAGCTGTTTCAAAATGCTTTTCTCCTAGCCTGTATATCCACTGGAATCTTCCGTTTTCCCCTAGCCACTTACATAATATGGGCAAAATGGATATTAAACTTAGTCCCATTCCTCTTCCTCACCCATTGTCAGCACAGGTCTTTGCTGCTTAATGCATGCTTTAATAGCGTTTCTGAATCAGGGACACTCTCCAAATAACTTTGCCTGCATTTTTGTTTTAGTACAGTTATGAAGTACACAGTTTTTTTGAAAAAGAAACACTTGCCTTCCACTCGCTGTACCCTCCCCAACCCTTTCATTTGCTTTCCTCCTCACTGTAAGCAGGAGGGTTGGAAAAAACAATGTTGCCAAGTAGTTTGTAGGTTGGGAGAGTTTTAGAAACCAAAGGGTGACCGAAAAAATGATCAAGGAAGAAACAGACAGCAGTAAACGAGGAGGAAATATGAAAGAGATTGCGAGATCCTGTCCAAACAGCAAAAAGTAGTGAAAGTAAATGTAGAGCCTTTAAAAGTTGAGACAGAAGAAATTATAATGGGGATTGAGTGTATGTCAGAGATGTTCAACAAATATTTTGTATCCGACACAGTAGAAGAGACAAAACTAGAAAGAGTGGGAAACCAATGGTTCAATAAAAGAGACAAACTCAAAGGCCTCAAACTGAATTCTGCAGATGTAGTCCCAAAGATACACACCAGGATGTCTTGCAAGTCCTGACGCACTGATAATGAGGTGATTATCTGAGAAGTTTAAACTTCCAATGAGCACCTACCTTATGCTTGGAGACCTTTGAAGAAGTCTACAACCTTTTACAGCACTAGCTGTTGTATTCTAACTCAGTTAGTCAGAGATTTTAGATGATTCCATCTCACTTACCTGGATCGCTCCCCACAAAGAGTTGGATTAAAACCATGAAAAACTTCTGGGTAAGCCAACAACCAAAACCTTCCCCAACAGAGCTTCAACTCTCCATTGCTGATTCCTCTTTGACACTTCACCAACTATCCTGTCTATACCCCATATACCCATTCCCCCACCTGCCACCTTACCTACTTCTCTCCTTGGCATCTCAAAGTGGGTTTGGATATTGAAACTGTTTATTTACTGGAAAATAGCAGCTAGTGCCATAGAGAGAGAAAGTGGCTTTGACAAAAATTGACACCTTCTTTGGTGAAGATTCTTGTGGTGGGAGGTTCTGTAGGGTTCATTAAGAGAAGTCAGACCAGAGGAATTGCAGGTTAAAAAAATTAGTTTTCTTTTGTCTAAAATCCTATTGCTGACCCAGATAGGAAGACTTGGACCAAACAAAAAATACAAATGACAAAGTACTCGAGAAATTAAAGGCTAAAAGGTGAAAAATCTCCTGGACCCAGTAGTGTAGACCTTGAGTTCCAACAGATGTGGATGTACTGGTTGTGATTTTTCAATATTTCTTAGAATCTGGAATTACTTCAGAATACAGCTATACAACATTGCAAGTCAAGAAAAGTCAGGAGAGAGAAAACGGAACCACAGGTATCCTGACATCAGTTGTAGGAAAAACGTTGGAATCTGTTACTAAAGTAGTAACAAGCACTTAGAAAATCATACGATTAGACAATGTTAGTGGTTTTAGGAAAGGGCAATGGTCAGTGACAAACATTTTCTAAAAAGGGTATACCTAACAAGGTGGATAAAGGGGAACCAGTGGAATTAATGTGTTTGGATTGTTAAAAGGTATTAACTGCCACAGGAAAAATAAGGGCTCCTGGGTTTTGAGGTACTAATATGGACAAAGGATTGATTAATGAACAGACAATAAGAACAAATGGGCCATTTTTAATTCTGTCAGCTCTTATTAGCGAGATCACACAAGCAACTTATTGGGACATCAATTTACAATGATTAAGATGGAGGGATTGCGTGGAATGTATCTAATTGCAGACAACATGAAACTAGGAGGCAGTGATGAGAACTATGCAACATATTTGAAAAGATATAGTCTAGTATTTGGGCAAGGAGGTAAATATAATGCAAGAAAATGTGGCAAAACAATGTTTTGTTTTTCTATATGGTGCAAGACTATTAATTGTTGGTATTCTTCCACACAAGGCACCTAATAGCATAATGTATATTGCCTTGCCCGAGGAAGATCACATCTGTGTTGGGAGACGGCAGTACAATGACGTTTCATTAGATTAATTCCTGGGATGTCTTAGCAGAATGATTGAAAAGAATTGACCACTTTTCTTTAGCGCTTAGAAGAACGAGTTGATATCATCAAGACCTGACAGACTAATTCCCCTCTAGCTGCAGTCTAGAATGGAGGAGAGGGGTAAGTGGTTTCAGGATCAGAAGTTGACCATTTAGGACTCAGATAAGGTGAAATTTCTTCAAAGAGTTGTGAATCTTGCGAGTTTTCTACACAAAGAACTGATGGTATTCAGTCATTTAGCTTATTTAAGACAGAATTGATTGATGTTTTGGTCTCTAACAAAATCAAGCGATAGAAGCATTGGACAGGAAAGTGCAGTTAAGCTTGAAGACAAGCCATAACACTAATAAATGGCAAAACAGACTTAAGGGGCCTTCTGGTTCTCTCCTGCTCATATTTCTGACTTAATTATTTTTAAGTCTTCTACCTTCCATCATTTCCCCACCTCCTTGTATCCTGCTTTAATACTCCCTAAAAACGTGTTATATTTCTATCATTTTCTGGTTCACATGAATGGATACTGACCTAATACATTAGTTCTATTTCTTCCTCCAAAAGATACTGTTTGTCCTTTTCAACATTTTAACTATTTCTGGTTTTTATTTCAAATTTCTGATTTTTTCTTTCGTATGAAAAATGGAGAAGTGAAGGAAGGTGGAGAAAAAGGTGGGCGAGTGTGCAAAGGGCACCCATAAGACTGAAAGCAAGAGTGAAGGCAGGAAAATGGAAGACCGAGGGAGAGAGAAGGTTGTGAGAAAAATTTCCTGCCAATTATGTATATAGTGTTTTGTTAAGAAAAAGTCTACCAATGTAATTCTAGTTGCACCAGCTGCCTAAAATTCACCAACTATTCAATGTTGACTATTTTTTTTACCATTTCTAAATCTCATACTCTGGACGTGAAAAACAAGCACTTACCTGAGACACAAATGTTTCCTTTACATTCTGGTCCACTGTGAACAACACAACATGTTATTTCAGCAGTTCTTAACAGTAATATTATTAAAGATATAGTGTTTCAGCAGCACTAATTCATTACCTTTGTGGATTTTGCAACAAGTGGCTCACTTTGTGCTTGTTGTACAACATCATTGACAATCATCTTGGCAATCCGCCATGCCATCTCTTCCTGTGCCTAAAACAGAAACAAGTTCACAATCCTATATTGTTACATGGCCGGTAAATGGAAGAAAAATCTCTATTTTGACCCAATTATTTTTTTTTTTAGTTTTGTCACCTTCATTTTACCCTCCATTTTGTGAATTTTTAAAAATGGTATACATTGATAGGACATAGGCTTCACTGGCTGGGCTAGTGTTTATTGCCCTTCCCTTGTTCCCCTTGAGAAGGAAGTGGTCAGCTATCTTCTTGAAACACTATAATCCATTTGGTGCAAGTACACCTACAATGCTATAAGGGAGGGAGTTCCCTGAATTTGTTAACATAGCCAGCATGCCCACCTGGATCTGAAACATTGAAGGGAATTAGATGCAGTTTCCAACAGCATCGAAACTGGAGGGAAGGGAATGGAGGTTAGCCGTTACTATTGCACATACAACACCTTTGGAATCCAGCTGGATCTTGAGATGTATGATCTAAGTTACAGATCATATATCTAGGAGAAAGCCACTGATACAAGTTGTGTGCACAATTAAGATCACAGTTTTAAAATTAGAATCTGAACAACAAGATCTGGGATTGTTTATTTAATGGACCAGAAAGCTGAGAAAAAATATTGACCAAGTATTCAAAATTCTTAAGGGAAAGATAAATTGAACCCTGATAATGTACTGTAAACTTATTAACTGACACCTATGGCACAGCTGGTAGCACCTAACTCCAAGTGCAGAGTGGACTCAATGGGCCAAATGGCCTTAGTTCCACTTCTATTTCTTATGGTCTTAAGTCAGAAATCTAGGGGCTCTAGACACCGTTTCAATTCAAACTTCCATGGAATATGGATTCAAGTGATTCAGATTGATGGCTAAAGATCCTGCAGCAATATTTGAAATGCAAGGAGTGCCCTCAGCCAACATCATAAAAACAGATTGCACAATCATTCACCAAATTGTTGTTTGTAGAATTTACTGCATGTTATAACTATTGTGTACACTTAATAATAAACAGCATTTGCACAAAGTAATTCATTGGATATGGAGTGCTTTGGGAAATACTGTAAGTGCAAATTCCCTCTTTTCTTCACTTAGAAAATGACATTTATTGCATCTAAAGAAAGTTAGCCACTATGATTTCTATAGAAGCATCATCCACTAGCATGATACCGTGTTTATGCAGGATACAATTACCTCTGCAAGTTTAATTGAGTGGATGTGGAGAAGAGTTAAATGACGACTAATTCAATTCTGCCTTAATATTCAACAGTTATAATCAATCACTTATGATCAAATCAATATTGGGTATTTATAGAAAATATTTTTCGACTAATGGTTCACTGTTGAGAAGAACCAAAAAAAAAATCAGAAACCAGTACAAAAACATAATGGGAAGATCCATTCACAAAGCATTTCAGGTATAAGGCCAGAAGGTAATGCCAATCAAGAGAAGTGAAACATTGAGGGGTTGGTGCATGTTCAAAACACCAGAACGGAGATGAAGATTTTATGAAATGATGGAAAGAACATAGCCTGGTATCAAATATGAACAGTAAATGGAGACCAATGCTCACAGATTGTTAATCATGGCTGTAAATACATGTGGTACTGGTTAATTCTGACATGGTTCATAAAAATACAGAAAATACCAATCATGTTTCAAACCAAACCTAAATTTGCTGTAGCTAGAGACTTGAATTAATTAATTTCAGGCAGCAAATGTGGTACAAATGAAAAACAAAAATTAACACGTGCACTGACCCCAAGTGAACTGTTCAAAAACATTAGAAGTTGCAGAAATGACCAAGGACGTTTTGCCTATAAAGGTCACACTAGTTTGCTGGTCATATTTGAAAAGTTGGCTTTTCTGACTGTGGAGCTAAAGCAGATGCTGCAGCAGGAGCTCTTTTCTGCAGCATAACATGGTCACACAATGTGTCTGCTTATTGCAATTCAATTATTTTTGATTTCCAATTTTGAACTCATGGAATTAGGAGACTTCTTGTATTTTTAATGGATAAGAAAAATCAGAGGAAAGTGCAAAGGTCACGTCCTTGTCAATGTATCAGCATATCCATAATGGCACAGAATTTAAACATTACTAAAAGGAGACACAAAGTCTATCAGGACTAGAAGGCAAAAAACTGTACATTGAAATGGAATGCCAATGTATACAGCTTGAGAAGACGGATTGACAGGTTGGAACAAGGTTGGCATAGACCTGCAGCTGCGTCTGTTAACTGTTAATCTTAACTAGGCATGGGAACACAACATAGACTGGAAGTCTCCATACACCCCAGCAATGGAAAAGGTGTAATGTTTGCTTAAGTTCCTGCCTACCTGGAACAGAGTACTGTGTGCAAATATGTGCAGTTTCTGGCACATACGAATTAAACTCATTGAGCTGGAATGATTATTTTAAATTGTTTCCATTGTAATTCTTAGCACAATTGGGATTATTTAGTAAATGCTGTTCAATAGCAGAATCATATCTAGTGCCGGACACACTACTCAGTTTTGAGAAAACGTTTGTGAGCACGTTACTTATTGTGCATGCGTTAAAGGCAAGTGTGTTTGATCCAGTCCACCAGCCAAGAGGAGTATGGCCAGCATACCTGGTATCACAGTGACCGTGAAACCTACACCATAGTACACATTTGTCCGGTAGGCAGAACATTTTTTTGGTGTGATAGCAGCAACCCATTAGTGTAAAATCCCAGTGTGAGATGGCTAGCTAACCAGAGTCAGCCTGTCTGGTTTGAAATTAATCAGCGAGCAAAGATTGACAATTAACAAATCCTGCGACATCTCCATGGCAACCATGGCCCAACCGATCAGCACCCTCTTCTCATGCTGTAGAAATTGGTGTTCCCTTTTGAACTCTGGTTTCTTAATAGTCAAGTGTAAGACTAAAAGTTTGGATTTTGTCTCTTTTTAGACGTTATGAATAAATTTCTGTCAATGAAAATTAACGTGTCGTCACATTTTCTGATGTGAGGATGAGCTGTTGACTTCTACTGGAACTGTGCAAGATGATGCAAGGGATGTGGAACAGTCTGGAAATGCTGCAGAAAGTGATAATCTTGTGACACTTTACCACCACCATTTTCATCCCAACCAAGCGGAGAATTACTTTGCAAATTATAAATTACTGATGTTTCAGAGTAAAGAATGACCCAATTTTAAAACTTTGTCAAAAAGCTATTTACCTCATCCGTGCTCCCTTGTACCCATTTCTTCATGGCCTGTGAAAACATGGAACCTGTTTGATATAATATAAAAATAGGTTTACAAATGTAATTTGGAATAGGAGTGCATAAAATCCCTCTTGGTTATAGTTTTCAGCAAGATAATATAATCCTGTTTACAAGGTGGTAAGGTGATGGTCGGGATTTTAAAAACAGTGATGCTGCTGTTTTTAATGCTCCATTTAGCACAGTTGCTGATGCCAGTGATGGTTACACAGATTGCTAATTGCAATGATCCACTCAGTGAGCCTTTAATCTCGACCAGTTCTGTCAAGGGAAAACAACATTTCGTGGGCGATGAGGGAAGATGAGAAGTGAGCAAAAAGCAAATTACGGCTGGTTCAAGGCCGGAAATTATTAACAACATTCGCTTTCTACTTTTATTTTGTCTCCATGTCTCCAATCCTTTCCTGTCTTGCACAATACATAGAACAAGTTATTTGTCAGCCATTATGTTTGTGAAGTGCTTACACAAAGCTTGTTGCTAGACTGCAAATATTATTATATCAGATCTGAAGAATACCATAAGAACTTACATTTATATGGTGCCTTTAATGTAGTGATACGTTCCAAGGCATGTCACTGGAGTGTAATTCAGACAAAAATGGATACCGAGTCAATGACTGAAAAATAGCTCGAGCATCTCTCAAATAAAAACAAACTGGGTGAACACTTACCTTTTGATTTTTTTACATCAGGCTCTGGTTCAGACTCTCTTATAAACTGGCCAAGTTCATTTATCTTCCCAAATGTCATTCTCCTACCAAATAAATCAAGAAGAATTTTGACACAATTGACAAACTTATTAAGACAATTTAGTGCTCGCACAATCTGTGCATTATTTGCCATAGTCTGGAAAGACACTGCTCTCTACTAGAAACAGAAGTCCCCGTAAAGATAACAAGGTAGTCTAAGTTCAAACCAAATTGAATAGACATAAGAAACTCAATCTATGGTATGGCTGGTGGGGAAGGTTAAACGTGATGTAAGTTAGTAAAATATACTGAACCATATGAACAACAGATAAAATTGATGAAATTGCTATGATTTTGTAAAAATGCCTCTAACTATAGCTAGTTCTAAGCTTTTGTTAAATGTTTAATAATACAGAACTCAGTTATGTCTAAATTAGCCCAAGGATATTACTGTTCACCACTTCCAGCAACAAGAGCTTTTAAAAGGAGAACTTTGAGTTGAAGCACAAGCAATTGTTAACCATTAGAGTGGAATGGGAGTTTACAGTTTAGTGTTTCACTATAAAATAGAGAAAGCAATTGGCATTTTTTAAAATTAAGAAATATCCTTAACAAAATAAAAGCACAATCTCAATTAGTCTTGGCATAATAATGTAAATGTTTTAGTGACTTTTAGAATGATCTGAAAGTTTGTGTTTTTTGTTTCAAATCCTTGCTGGATGTCTGTTATAAAACAGCTGTACAGCAGACAACAAAAGACCTCCTATTTCAATCAGCCTGTTCCACATTGTGATCCCTTGTGCATAACAATACATATATTCCCCCAATTCACCAGGTAACATGCAACTTCCTGGGAGGTATAGAAAACAAAAGCAAGATAATTAGTGGAATATAACCTGTGCCTTCCTCTGCATGATCAAACTTAATGTATCTAATAATGCAGCTGACAACTTTTCTATTGCTCCCCGGTGTGAATTTAGCAAGCATTCAGTGACAAGACAAACAGAGAACAGCAGTATTTCCAAAATTGGTGTAACTCACCCTGCAAAAGTCCTGTGATATAAAGATTCTGGCTCTAGACTTGCAGCATCAACAACAATTGCTTCATCAAAGTTTTTCAGGATTTTTACTGTGGCTTTTCTGGTGCCATGCTATTTAAAAGAGGTTAACATCAATGTTAATGTAAAAACAAAGTTTATACTGCTTACATTTATTTTGGTCAAGCTGCAGGTTGTGGTGTGAGGGCCCATGAGGTATCATGGAATCACAGGATGCTAACGTCACAGCTTGAGGTGGCTCTCTGCGAGAACAATTTAGCTAGTTCCATTCCTCTGTCCTTTCACTGCAACCCTGAAATTATTCTACTTTCTGGTAGTTATCCAATTCTCCTTTGAAAGCCACAATTGAATTTGCTTTCAAAAGCTTTTCAGGCACATTTTAGATATCATCCCCAACATTTCTTCACGTCATCTTTATTTCTATTGTCATTCACTGTAGCTTAATGTCTACAGTATTCCACTAATAGGAAGTTTATCTTCATCTATGCATATGAACTGCCATGATGTTGAGCACCCCCCTCAACCTTTGCTTCTCCAAGACAGACAGCAACTCCAATCTATCCAAGCATTTGAAGTACTTCATCCTTGGAACCATTCTCCATTTTTTACCACCTTCCTTAATACCTTCACATCTTTCCTTATATGTGGTGCCCAGAATTAGACAATATTCCATTCGATGCTAAGTCAGTGTTTCATAAAAGGATCACCACAATTTCCTTGTTTTTATATTTATAAAGACCACAATCCTGTACGCTCTAAAAATAAATCACTTTCTCAATCTTTTTCAATGATTTGTGCACTAATGTCTCAGACCCCTCTGTTCCTATGCTTCATTTAGAATGGCGGCTTTTAGTTTATTAGATCTTCTTGATCTTTCCATTAATATACATCACCACAACCTACCCTGCATTAAATTTCATGTCACACATCTGCCCATTCCACCTGATGACTTCAATTCTATCCTCCCTACAGTTTACTTCTAACTTTTGTGACATCGGAGATTAAATGCTACAACAGAAAATAAATGTGTAAAGTTGTAGAAAGAATATAAAACTGCATGGGAGAACATAAATTCTATTTCACCAACATCCAGTTAAATCATAACGATTATGTTTTTAGCTGTACATACCATCCAATCATGTTTGGCTCTTAATACTGAATGACTGGTTTCTGTTCAGGTATCACAGGATGAGTTTTGCTAGATCATTCAGGTATTAAACCTGAGCTTTAACTACAGACAATTGCCTCAGAATTGCAGTTCCATTCTCAGAGCCACTATTTTCTCTCTTCAAGGGGGTATGGCTTATTAACGTTCATTTTTAATGAATTCAGGAGCACTGACACTTCCTTAAATCAACACCACCAATATAGATTGAACAATCTTTCATATTATTTGCTGTTCATGCAATCTGCTGTACACAACTTGGTTGGTGTACATGGGCTTGCCTTCATAACAGTCAGTAAATTTAAAGAGTAAATTATTTGATGGGGACCAATTATCTTGGAATATTCTGAATTTATTATAAATTAAAAGGTGTCTTTTTTCCCAATTTTATGATAACAAGTTGATCTTGTTTTAAAAAAAGTATGCAAGTGACAAAGTAAGGTGGATCCTATACTTTAGTACATTCTATAGACTATAATGTGAAGTACAAAATCAGACATATATTAAAATAAGATCTTTCATACCTGTGCTGCATTACCATCAGAGAAGCCTGTGCTGGGTTCTTGTTCATGAGGACTATTTGGTCCTTGGCCAAGAAAGGGAGTGTGGACTCCAGTAAATTCATCATTTCGTACTGAATGGATGAGATCATTCAAGTACTTGTAGTACAAGTTGCTAGACAAGAAACCGGGTAAGTAAACCTGAAAGATAGAAAAGGAAAAGCTATTTATAATGAAGATGAAGAAAACAATCTGGACATTAATCAATATTCATCAACTTCAAGCACTGCAGACAATACACACAGACTTTCCCTAAAGTCAGCTGATTGACTAATCATATTTGTGCTTCACCCATTCTGTGCCACCACTAAATTTCTCTAGCTATAATTCATTTACATTCTGCTTCTGAATTGTTAGGTGTCAAATTTAGGGCAAAGTCTAGTGCACTGAACTGCTCATAAATCAATTGTAATTTTTAGAGTCATAGGGACATATAGCAGAGAGACCCCCTTCAGTCCAACCTGTCCATGCCGACCAGATATCCTAATCTAGTCCCATTTGCCAGCACTAGACCCATTGCCCTCCAAACCCTTCCTATTCATATACCCATCCAGATGCCTTTTAAGTGCTGCCAGTGTTTCAGCCTCCACCACTTCCTCTGGCAGCTCATTCCATACACACAACACCCTCTCTGTGAAAACATTGCCCCTTAGGTCTCTTTTATTTCTTTCCCCTCTCACCCTAAACCTATACCCTCGAGTTCTGTACTTCCCCACACCAAGGAAAATACTTTGCCTATTTATCCTATTCATGCCCCTCATGATTTTATAAACCTCTAGAAGGTCACCCCACAGCCTCCAACGCTCCAGGGAAAACAGCCCCAGCCTGTACAACCTCTCCCAAGAGCTCAAATTTTCCAACCCTGGCAACATCCTTGTACATCTTTTCAGAACCCTTTTTAGTTTCACAACATCCTTCCGATAGGAAGGAGACCAGAATTGCATGCAATATTCCAACAGTGGCCTAACCAACGTCCTGTACAGCTGCAACATGACCTCCCAACTCCTGTACTCAATACCTTTACTTACCAATAAAGGAAAGCATACCAAATACTTTCTTCACTATCCTATATACCTGCGACTGCACTTTCAAGGAACTATGAACCTGCACTACAAGGTCTCTTTGTTCAGCAACACTTTCTTCCCATTAAGTGTATAAGTCCTGCTATGATTTGTTTTTCCAAAATGCAGCACCTCACATCTAAATTAAACTCCATCTGCCACTCCTCAGCCGACTGGCCCATCTGATCAAGATCCACATTCATACAATGTTGACAAAACCAGCAATTAATGTCCATCACTAATTGTCCTTGAAAAGGTGGCAGCAAATTACTTTTACGCAACCAAATAATGTGATAGGGCATTTTACAGACAATGACAATGCCGAGTCTGAAGTCAATCTAGGCCAGATGTACAAGGATAAGAGATTTTTTTTGCCCGAAGTCACTGGTGAATCTGACGGCTTTTATAACAGTCTGAAAGGTTTACGGTCACAACCAGTGATAATAACTTTGTTTGCCTGACTTATTCAAATAATTGAATTCATAGTCCTCAGCTGCAGTAGTGCAGTAACATAACCACTACTCCGCAGTCGCCAATAGTGTGCAACAACTCACTGTCAACGGAGTTCAGAAGCTCCATTTATCCGATAAAAACAAACTAAATATTTAACAAAGAAAATAGAAGAATGCACTGAGCACAAACAAAGCCCATGTTTATGCCCACAGTCTTCCTCAGAAAATATTTCCAAAAAGTTCAAAGTAAGTCTTCTGCCCACATTAAACAGCAGGAATAACATCATTCATTGTTCAAATTGAAATATGGTTTTACATAAGTAAATGGTTAAGGACAAAGTAAACTCACTTTTTCCATTGTTGTCCATGCTTGCCTTAATGGAGTGGTGAAACAGTCAGGGAGAGGTCCTCCTTCTCTGCAGATATTTGATTCTATTTCTAATCGGACAGCATCATCAAATCCTAGAGGGTGTGTAGCTTGCAAGGAAAAGTACCTATAAATAGAAAAAAAAAATTAAATAAGTAGTGCTATGGGTCTGTTTTTGCAATTCTACATGTAACTTGCCCATGTAAAAGACAAAGGCACAAATGTTACAAAAACACCAGAGGATGGCGATACCATGGAGCATGAGGGTACATTTACTGCAAAAATTGCAACAGAAAGTTTAGCTACAAATTATATGGTTGGCTCAAGAGCAGGGGAAAAAAAACTACACACTCACCATGTATTGACATGAAACTTGAAGACAAAAAGGGATATACAAAACCGGTAAGTTAGATTACACTATTTATTCAAGTTGCTTTTTCCTAACAGCATTATATGTGGTTATTTGTTCTTTCATACTTACTTATCATACAAGATCATGGCATCATTCTGTGCTTCTTGACCATCGTACTGCCCGCTTTTAGCGGCCAGTTGAGCTTGGAAGTTGTCTGCAGCCAACCAAAACTGCAGGATATTTACAGCTTCTTCTTTCTCCATGTACTAGAAAGAAAGTAGTGATTAAAAATCAAACCAAATTCTGCAGCTCAGATAGCATCTATTCACAACCAAATGATTACCTGATGTGTCAGTCTTACTGAACGGAGGAAAGCAACCACTTCTGTCAAATCCACAATAGCAAATGAATAACTATAAAGTGTTTTCATTGGTGTTGACTGAAGATGTGACGTTAGCTCGGAAAATGTTGGAACGTTCATTTTAAATTGCTCTATGGGATCTTTTATTATCCTTTCCAAAGGTGGTTACTTCAACAATGTAGCACTGCCTTGTTACTACATCAGTATTTTCTTAGACGTGCTGCTCAACTCCTGGTCAGAGTCCAAAGACTGTAAGATGTGGGAGCAGAAGCAGGTCATTTGGCCCATCAAGTCTGCTCTGCTATTCAACGAGATCATGACTGATCTGATAACCTTATCTTCAGTTTCCTGCCTTTTCCCTGTAACTCTCTATTCCCTTACTGATTAAAAATCTCACAACCTTAAATTTACTTAATGATCCAGCCCCGCCAGTCCTCTGCAGTCAAAGAAATTCCACAGATCTATTACCTTCAGGAAAAGAAATCTTCATGTATCTTAAATGGGTAGCCCCTGACTCAGATTATGCCTTCTAATCTTAGACTCTCCCACAACAGGAAACCTCCTCTCTTGTATCTCACTTGTACCTATAATCTTTGGACGCGTGAGAATGCTAAAGCAACAGAAACAAACGTGCACAACAGGTTCAATTGAATTTCAAGTCTTCATACAGAGTAAGGGAAATGTTAACTGGTTTGCTTTGACATCCTCAACTAGAAACAGTCATGGTGGATATTCGTTTGTTGAGGAAAATCACCAGGAAAACGTATACTAGTAGCAGTCTACACTCCACATGCCACAGCAAGTATACACAAATTACTGTTTAAATGTACCAATTTATGGAACATAGCCAATCCTATTGGATTGGTTTTCCACTCCCTTTGTAAAATTTGATACAGTTATTGTAGAGAGAGTAGCACAGAACTCCCTGTTGGGAGTACACCATTCAGTTAGTACTGTGTTCAAAACTATGAAACCAATAGAGACATCACTACATTTCATCTAATCAAATTCACAGTGGATTATTCTTAAGAATTTTTTTTAAAGAAAGAAATTTGCAAAGGATATAACTTTATTCTTAAGAATAATCACTAAGAATAAAGTTATATCCTTTGCAAATCTTTTTCTTTTAAAACTATTCATTGAGGAATTACTCTTGGAACATTGTGGTTTAAATTGACAACCATCACATCCTCTCTGATCTTATTCCCACGACACTCCCACATGCTTCAAACAGTGACCTTGCCTCTGACCTGATATCGAACTACTCTTAATATCCACCAACCTAAATCAATTTAACTATCAATCCACTCCCTCTACCATCACCCAAAACCCATTACCTTTCCTATCAGCATTTATACAATTTTCTCACATGATAGTCAAAAGTTTCAGTTTATTCGTTCGTTTTGGTAAGGTCAACAATCTCCTTTGAGAACATCATTTGAAATTGCTGTGGGACTGTTCAAGTCTCCAGTAAAGTTGCTTGCCTGTCCTCTTTCAAGTTGTTAATTAAAGAATTCCATAGCTTTACATGGGTTTTCTGTCTGGAAATGTAGGTCTAATCAAGAGTTTCAATTATTTCTTTGAAACTGAGATATTTACAAACAATCTGGTTATGAAATACCAAAGCCATTTTCTTCATGACCCCTTATGATCAATAAACATTCATGAATCTTAAGAACTTGAACCTCATGTTTTTAACAACAAATGATCTGCAACAATTTAGGAATTATTGATTTAAGATTATTATTCGCTCTGCAAATAGTTGAAATCACCTTAAATGTTAAGTTGTGACCTACATCAGACCAAGATAACACCAGAGGAAGGCTGCTGACCCTCCATGTTGGCCTGGAACCTCCAGCAATTACGAGATTATTTCCTCGGTGTTGATGCAGACAAATCAGCAGAAAACGTATGTGGCTATAACGTGTGCACTTTTTTTCATTTTCTTTGAACTCTTTTGTCGATCAGATATTTTAAAAGTGGAAACGGTTGAGGCAAAGGAAGGTAGATGTTTATTTGACCAAACACAGTGGTTGGAGCAGGTTGCATGATTGAAATTCACAGAAATATGCTCAGACTTAGCATTCCTATACCTGGGAGCAAATGAAACCAAACATTCAAGTAGTCAATACTTCCATAATATGGAAGATGCAGAATCAAAACATATTTAAAAAAACATTTTCTCTAAATAAAGCAGAATTGTAAAACGAGAGTTTCACATAAACTTTCATGGAGGCCAAAAAGAATGAGAAAGGATCGTTGCAAACATATTGCACTTTCCCAATTAAATCTGAACACTTATTTTAAAATTATCCGCATTATGCAGTAGCATCAAGCAGTTCGTTTCCATAACAATGAAGGGCTGAATCATTGTATTGTTTAACCAACGTCTAATAAGGACATTTACTCCAAAATGGGAAATCTGAAGCCATTATTCAGAATCCTTGCTCAAGATTCAATTTCCCAGACCCTCTCCCTAGCAACTGCCTGAGACTAAACAAATCCGTTCATAACCTTATTTTACATTCAATTCGGTGAGGAGTTTCCAACTGCATACCCACACCATTCTTAAGAATTATTATTTTCTCCAATGTAATGACACTCAACTTCACCACTGCCTAAGCTCATCTGTTTTTTAAGCTTTTAACTTTAGATTTGACTATTCCAATGCATTCCATGCTGTTCTCTCACATTCCATTCTCAGAAAACCTAAGACCAATCAAAAAACTTTGCTTCCTCCGCCCTTACTCACACCAAGCCCTGCCCCAGTGCCACCTGAATGGCTTCCTGATCAGTAAAATCTTGATTATAAAATTTCTATCCTTGTACTCAAATTTCCACGCCACTTGTGTCACTCCCCCTGACCCCTGCAATCTCGTTGAGGTCCACAACCCTCCGATCTCTGTGCTGATTTCTTGGGTTCCTTGATTTTTAATCACCCCACCTCTGGTGGCTGTGCCTTCAGTTGCTCAAGCCCAAAGATCTGCAATTCCCTTCCTACACATCTTAGTCCTTCCACCTCACTTTTCTCCCTTAAGCCAGTTCTTAAAACCTACCTCCTTTGACGAAGTTATTGTTGACCTATGCCTTCATAGTTGTTTGACATCATATTTTGTTTCATAATTCTCCTGGCTCTAACTTGTTATAGAATCAATTTCAAGGCAGACAAAAGGCTAGTTTTACTATTGTCCATGTCAATTCAAAGCAGTTTCAAGTTTCAACAGAAAAATAGGCTTACCGTAGAACCACAGAAACCTTACAGTCTGGAAGCAGGCCCCCACTCACCCATTGTACTCTATGCTACTTTCTCCCCACCCTCTAGTTTATCTCTCCACGCTTCAGGTTCACTGCCTTTATTCCTGATGAAGGGCTTTTGCCCAAAACGCGATTTCGCTGCTCCTTGGATGCTGCCTGAACTGCTGTGCTCTTCCAGCACCACTAATCCAGAATCTGGTTTCCAGCATCTGCAGTCATTGTTTTTACATCGGCCCATCGAGTCCACTGACCCTCTGAAGAGCATCTCACCCAGACCCAACCCCCCCTTTAAATGTTTACTTTAAATGATACACTACTTACTGCAGTGCACATCAGGATCTAGATTTCACAAACGTCGTAAATGAGTGACAATAAATTACTACACAAAATATCTGGTGGCTGTACAGATCAACTGCTCTGTGCTTGGTTAGGATGGCCTGTTGACTATTCGTGCATTTTGTGTTTAATTGATCAAGCCTGGGTGCAAAATCAGGATAAATATACAAACTTTAGGAAGCCTTGGCATTTATTTCTGAAATTTGGAGACCCCGCTTTAAAGTATGGTAAATGAAATCTCTTACACACAGAAACATTGTCATCTCCACATTGTTCTTGAATGTCAGTTCACAACAGTGGCACATTTGAATATCTGAAGCACACTTATCACAAGTCCATGAAGAATGATAATCCAATTTGCCACAATTCTGTTTGTCTGAAAGCTCTTACATCCAGCCAGGTATTTACCAATGAATTAAAAACTTTGCACATTGTGTTACATCGTACCTCTGAGAAATAGAAGAGTGCCGACTCATTGAAAAGAATATCAGCCAGGTAAACAATGCCACTAGTCAACACTTCAATTTGGTATTTACAAAAATGATGACTCCGTAAGAATTCCGTAAAGTGCCTGGAGAAGAAATAAAAATGAGAAGGTCAGCATTCATTTTCTATACTGGGCAGTTAACAGAATCCAATCTTTAAAATCCCTTCCCTGCACAAAATCACATCATTAGAAACAGGAAAAAGCCATTCAGCCCGCTAGCCTACTCCAACGTTCGATAAAAACCACAGCTGATCCGATTAATAGTTTTCACTGCCTTCTTGCCTGATCCCATTACCCTTGAAAATTGTATTAGTACTTTCTGCCCTTAAAGGAAAATTGCGGTTTTAAAATGTTACTATCTAAAATATTCTTGTATTGCCAACTGTACCTTATTTTACAAAAGTATCCCTTTAGATAATGCAATTGCCTTGCAGACTAAAAAGGCTACATAAAATAAATTGCTAGGGCCTAGCAATAGATGGCCTATTACTGTTTACAACATTCCATCATTACCTCATCATAAATCTGTTGGCAGTGTTGGTCCATATGAATCTTGCCAAAAAAGTTGGCACAGCAGCTACAACAGTGAAATGTATCAGTACAGGCCATCTCTAATACTGACCGAGGAGTCAAGTTTCAATGATTTAATGCTAGAATGATTGCCATTATTTGGCAATTGCTCCAACCCAAGCTCTATAACAGACAGTGCACTTCCAACAATAGCAAATACTGGACAAGCAGAATAAAAGGATGAATTGAAAATGCTGAAATAAAGGGATGTTGTAGATCTACACTGAATTTTCATGATAATAAAATGGAGAAAGCACATCTAAATAGGCTATGCAAATTGTAAACCCAGGAAATTTTATACAAACTACTGAGCTCACAAATGACAGTGAAATGGCCAAATAGGTGCCCCCATTGTAGAGAATACAGTTAAGGACAGGCAAGTTCAAGTGATATTTCAAATCATTAAAACATTCCTCACATTCCAAATCTTATAGAGGTAGACAATCCTTTGTCTGAAATCCGAAGTTTCTTGAAGTTTTTTTCTCATTAACAAGGTTGTTTGGCATGCAAACTGTTAACCCAACTCCACACCCACTTGACCCACCTCATGCAGGGGGAATGGCTCAGTACCGGCAGGCGTCAATTTTGTCTCAGGGCCCGTAATAGTCAAAGGTGTGTCTGCTGTTCGGTAAGATTTTTAAAATTTCACCGTTAAACTGTCGCTCACTCCGAAATCTGAATTCCTAAAACTAACTGGTCCCAAGGGTTTCGGATAAAGGATTGTGTACCTGTACCATTTCTTACAATGCCTGTAGAGATTAACAAGATATTTGAATTCCCAGTGATTAACTTAAAGGAATTCTACAAGAATTCAAGTTAAGACTTTGACTGTAACAAACTAAAAAGAACACTAACAATTAAGCAAGTATTACTCTAAATGACAGGAATACCTTCACCCAACTGATAAACCCACATTATAACATACTTTAGAGCACACTTTCTACTGATTTGCAATCTTTTCAGGAAATAGTTTAATGTCAAATCTAGTTTCTAACACATTCACTATGCTCCACTTGACTGACTAACAATCTCTCCTTTAGTTTAAGGATTTCCAAGCTCAGTTGAAGTAACGAAGATCATGGAGATGATGTTGTTCTTGGCTTTGCCAAGGCAAATTTGTGTCTCTTAAGTCACTGTGGGTAGTTTCTTTGACCACCAGGCTTTCCCAAGCATTCATTCCAGTAGCTAACTCAGTAGCAACTAACTGGAACAAATTTGTGCAACACAATGATTTGTTGCACTTCTGAAAAATAAGCTATGAAACAGAAGGCAATGTGTGCTATTAAATCTGCTCCTTTCTGATACAACATGGGGGTGAAAGCAGATTAGAAATAGAAAGTATTAAGGGTCCAAGAGCTCTTAAAACAGCAATACACTTATTTTGACCTTGGGATGGCATATGGTAATGTTTTGCTAACATTATGCAATCTTTAACAAAGATGATGCACTATTATGAATGGAATCTACTTTGCACTGAAGTTTTGGAATAGCTTGAGAACTAGGTTTTAGTTATGATCCAGCAGCAGTCAGAATGTACAAACCCAGAGCCCAAATTTTAGCTTTATGTTTAACCACAAGATGGCAACAAATCATCAGTCACAATTTCATCAAGTTTTTTCCAGTTTATATCTGTCCCTAAACAGTGAACAGGGTGCATCAGGGATCAGCATTCCAGCTGAAATTACACTCATCTCAGTGACACACAGTCAGCAATTCTATTTGTAGGTAATATCGCCAATAAAACATGCTTGGGGCAGTGTACTGTTTATGGTAGCAAATGCAGACCAAAAAGGATCACCTATTTTGATTTAAGTAAGAACATAAAGAACAGTTTTGAAAATAATTGCCTTCACTAATGCTCTTGTATTTTAGGAAATACATATGGATTCTTCCAAACATGTGAGAAACAGCAGGTTAGTGACAAGCACAATAAGGTGCATTGATGTACAGTGTTTCAAAGTTAAGTTTCTTTTCAATAAACCTGAACAAAGATTGCCTAATAGCAATTATCTCTCTTCGGTGACTTTGTGATAACTCTTTCATCCCAGTCAGATGTTTTCGGGTAAATGACAGACATCTGAACTGCCCAACTCAACAGGCAGTTTGCAAATGATTGAGAAATGGCATTTGCTTAATAATCTCATTTAACCTCGTTTGTTCTGTACGATCCACACTATATACAGTGTACATAGGAACCACTGACCTAGCAGAAATCTTCATTCCAGGTTGGTTTTCAGTACACTGGAATGCTGCAATATATGCATTACTAAATGTATAACATTGCCTCCATAGGTTACCACTGAAAATAGCAGTTTTTACAGATTTCCTTTGATTACACCCTCTTACTAGGCATCTGATATAGAGACAAATCCACCTACTCTAGTTGCGGGTGTGTGTCAAATCGTATAGGCCTAACACTTGCCCTTTTCCAATATCTTACCCACCTCCAACTGAATAAGCTATGAGTATTTTGAAATAATCATTTCCATCAAATTTACTCACTCTTTTTCCATCATAACATACACTACTGCTTGTGCAGAGACAAAACAGTTGGGATCTGCTTGTCCATCTTCTCCACATATCTTAGCTGTTAAGACAGAAGCACATTTGTTTACACCAATGAAAGGATTTCAGTACTGCACACTGATACACAACCAGGATCCATTTCATAATTCTGAAGCTAATAAGAGAATAGTTTTAAGATTCTTTTGAGCCACAGGATCAAACACAGACAGGACAGCATTTTCTGCAAAAGTAAAAGTAAAACTGGTGCATACATTAAGTCACTGCTAGCTTCTAGGACTTTTGTAAATAGCCTTCAGTTAATTCCTGACCACCCAGAATTTCTTGAAAACCAATAAATGAAATTTTGGGCCGATGTTTCAAGGATAAAACAGCACTTCTCTCGGGAGCATCAAGCAGCTCAGTCAATCAACAGGTAGGCAAGTTCAAAATGCAGATGCAACAAAAGGGACTGTTCTACCCTTGCATCAGATTATTATTCAGCAGGAAAGTCATCAATAAAAGGAAAGGTAATGCCCATCATTTACTCCAATTCCCATCTTCACATGCTGATCTTTGTCATCGACTTTTCTTTGATATTTTCTCTCTAAGCTTTGCCATTCACCTAACCCCCACCAAAAACTGTTTTCAAAAACCTCCTAAAAACTCATGTCTTCAAGCAAGTCTGTGAGGGACCTAGAAAAATGCATTGGTGGAATTCCCAGTCACCCCACACAACCCCAACTGAGTTCCAAGTTGCTCGAAAACAAGCATGTTCAGTGGACTCATCCAAATGGATCATGAAAAACATTCACTTTTAGTGATTGGAAACAAATTGAAGTTGTTTTTTCCCCAGCTGTGACAGTGAATTTTGCAATATCAAACAGCGTTTATTCTTATTAAAGTACCAGTAACAATAATGCAAGATGTGAAAATTGAATTATGCTAGCTCTGTACAGTATTTGTTTTTAAGGTTACTGGGCAGTTATTTTATACATTGCATTCAAAGAGAGACTGCCACCAAAATGACACCTAGCAGTTCAGCAGCAATAGTCCAATTAACTATTATTTAACACATCTGGATAAGATTCACTTCATCTGTGAAGGTGTCCACAGACGATGCACCAAACATTGTATAATTCCACTGACACAAGTCATGGTCACAATACTAAGATTGTGAAAGACCATCAACACACATGGAATAACAGCCCAGCAACAGTTACATGTGCCATTAAAGAATGGTAACAGGCGGAAGGCTAATGGAAGGAGAGAGAAAAATAGTTTGTCAGACTCTTGGTTACTTAACTTGCAAAATAGATTGAATACCCTCTATATTTGAAGGCCAACTAGTCCCACACCACCTCCCAGTTAAAAGAGCGATTCAGTCAGTTACTTACCTACTATATCATTTCTCATTGCTTCCATAATTGGAATTGGTCTAGAAGCATCTGGTGAAATGTATTTAGTAAATATATTAACTGCATCACGCTCTATACCTGCAGAGGAAAACAATCATGAACATGACTGCTCAAAGTAAAACCCTAGGGTGCATTAACGAATGCATTACAATTGTTTTCCACAAGCCTGTTAGTTATGGTGATTCAAATTTTATTGTAAATTGAAGAACATAGAAAACTGAAAACATACCTGATCAGCAAATTTCAAATATGCCACACTACAGCAAATTAATTTTGCATGGTGGGTTATAGAAGCATATCATTTGTTCTGCATCTTTTGTGAACTGCATCATTAGCAAGACTATGAAATCCCAGCAGAAACAGCAATACACTTCACCAGGCACAAAATAAATTGCTGCCAAACTTTGAGGTGCCTCCCAAAATGACCTGCTGCCCCAAAGCAATTTTATTAAATCTATCACTGAAATTTATTGCCAACTGTGGGGTTTCTTTTGGTATGGAGTTATTTTTCTTAATTGTCAAAATAATTTTGGATTTGGCTGTCTTTTGTAAAATCACATTTGCACATTAAACATAGCACAACATAGGAATGTAAAAAAAAATCCGGAGTTCCTCGATTCAATACAGTTAAAACTGGCCTTTTCCGATATCCTTATATTAACCAACAAACGCATTCCAGTTGGGGATGAAGCAAATGCATCCATTGTAAGAATTAGAGATTGAAAATGGTGTTACAAGAGACTGGAGGTTTGCATTTGATTGTACATAACATACCTTGCAAATGGGATACATAAAATTTACTATGCTTCATGTAACAGTGTATAAAGCATTTCCCCTCCCTCCAAATCTGCCTGACAAGTTAATGGCAGTAGGTATCAAAATCTGTGAAAGAAATGGAAGACTCCTTTACTGATTTTATTTTGTGCTGAAGAATTTTCAAATATTAAAATTAACTTCAAATATTATGCTTCATAATTAAAGTCTGCCTTGAGGTGTATCCACAAGTCAATCTTTCACAGATTTCCAACTTCAAATTAAAGCTACATTGTACATACACTGATATCAGCTTTTTTTTTTAAGGATATGGCAGGAGTGGTTGTGGTGTTTGGGGTGGGGGGATTTGAAGAGTGTAAAGGAGAAGGCGTACTGTGTGAACCATCCTACAATTTGCATCACAAAGAACTAAAAACCCTGAAATAGGCAATAACAAGGTCTGTGGTCTTTCATTAAACTCGGTGAAAATATGAATCTGAATTTATTTGTTGTTTTAAAATTACATCAAATTACCAGAAACAAAAATCTCAGCATCCATTTAAACCAGGAGCTTGCACCTTTTATGAAGGATTAAAGTTAAAAATAATTACATTTACAATAATGTAACACTTAGACGAATAATGGACCCTTTATTTAACAAGTGCAGAAACGGATTAAAATAGATTCAGTATTCAACTTATCAAATTCTGCACACACTGAATGATTTTATTATTAATGTTGCTTGTTGGACCTTTATCATGCTTTCTACAAATCCAGACACTAAATTCAAGTAAACAACTGGCTGGTTGCCAGAATTTAAGAATTTGTACAATGGAATGAATATATTCAATAAGTTGAAGAATTGAATGCAAAGTTCTATGCCACATGACTTACAGCTTTTTCAATGAAACTTTGTCTTTTAGTATGGTGACTTTCAGAGGTGTATTTTGTCCCTTTCGTTAAAAAAAAGGAGTCGTCTTCATTCAGAGGTGTGAGCTGTCTTTGTGAAATCAATAAGGTTAACAGCCTGTGAAGGCTTAATTTTTTTTTGGAACAAGATAAGCAGCCTGAATGGATGGGGTCATATTCCCCCAGAGCCAAGATTTTTAGTTTGTCAGTAGCAGTTGCTACTGGGGCCTCGAAGCTGGGTTTGGAAACTGCAGTTTGTGTCTCTCTTTCTCATCATCCCCTCTCTGTGTTGTCCTCCTGGACTGGAGAATTGCCTGAGACACAATCTATTTTACTGAACTTTTGTCAAGGGTGCGCTTATGGCATACTACTTTATTAGAATAGTTGCTGTTTAGTAGTTCAATAAAATATTATTCAGTTAAGCTTTCCAATAGGTTTAATTATTCCAATTTCTTTCCTTTCTTTTCCAGTATTTTAACTATAGTGTATGAATAATGCTTGTTTTGCATCAAACCTGGTAGTTTGACTAATTGAATTGCACCTGGAAAGCAACGCCTGGTACTTGCCTTTAAAACAAGAAAAAGTTAGGGTCTAGGCTACCTTCTTAATATACTTTAAAGGAGTTTGGTCTGGTCCATACCAGCATTTAATTGTCACCTTACCCAATGCTTGTTTTGAGGGTCAAGGATGATGTGACGTTGGTGAGGTTTCAGCACTCTCCCATTATTGCACTGGAATAATAAATGCTGCCAACTGTTCATGCAGCATTGTACCAGAACTACACATCATTCTTAGTAAAGTAACCCAGCTGGTTTGAACTGAACCATGTCATTACATGTTACATTTACCACTTCCTATTTACAACAGAGTTCTCCATAAGGAAGGTTAAACCATGGAAACCCCAAACTAGAACTCATTTTAAGAGCTGTGCATCCAAAATCCACAGAATTACAATTTACTCTGCTACAAAATGGTGGGCAATATCAAAATATGCATTTTACTTTTCAAAACAAAAACGCCGGCAACATACTAAAACGTATACCCTCTTGCACTAAATCAGTACTGCCTTTCATACCAAAACACATTTCCTTGCCCTTGCTGCATCGCCAAAAAAGGATAATCCTTAAAAGATCCTTTCCTGCCTCATGATGAATTAAGCACAGAGCAGAGATGGAAACTGGGACATTCTGCTTTGTTTGGCTCAACTGCTTGTTGATCAACCTACGAAACACTTTGGGGAGGGCATTATATTTTGAAAGTTAATTACTGATTGGCCATTCTAATTAATCATAACAGTAAGCAATGATTTAGGGAGCTTTTCAATGGGTTAATGTCCATAACAAAACTTATTCCATTATCACAGGTAACACATTACAGAAGAGAAAATTGAATCAAGTGATCAGTTTTGAAAGAAAATAATAGAAGCAGGCTTACTTTTCATCAATTTGCCCGATAGGCCTTTCAGCCCGGTTTGCTGTGCATTTCCTTTCAATACAGGTTTTAGAGATTCTTGACTCGCGGGTCCTGTCCGAGTAGCTATTGCTCTTGATGCCCCGTCATTCAATGGATTCAAATCTCTGCCACCCTTATTTAACGAGTGATTTGGAGAGGTTTTGTTTTGTCCAGTGCAGTCCAGGCTTGTGAGGTCTGATACATTAAGTTTATTATTACTAGAAACTGGATTACCCTTTGCCTCCAGCTCAGGAGACACAGAGGAGTCAAGCGATACCGGCACATCAACATCACACTGTCTATTTGCAGGGGATGCAGGTTCTGCTAAAGAGCTATGCTTTACTGTGTTCAGGCTGTGGGCTCTGATGCGAGACCAGCTTGTGGAGCGGAAACTTTCAGCTTCCAACCAGAATTTAACCAATTGTCCAACTCCTTGCATCTCCATGAACTGGATGATATATGGGAGAGCAGTGCTGTCCTGCAGAACTTGTTCAAGAGTCTTTGAGAGTCTGGAGTTAATCTCTTCAGCTTTATAATTCAGGCAAGAATGACCTATTTAAAAACAAAAACATGAGGAGTGTGTAGCATGGACTCTTCATTTAGTACAAAGGTATATCTGCACCAAAGGATTCTGTAGCAAACCAGAGCAGACCACAGGAGGCAAGAATATTTCTTGAATACCATAATGTTGGCTATAATTCTATGATTGTTTAATATTGTTCCATACCTATTGAAAAATAATCATTCTGTGTAACTATGGAATCATTCCAATCAAGTATCGTTGGGTACAGCCATTCTCCACAATGTGAAAAACATTTCTTAAAGTAGTAATGCTTTGAAATGGAGCACTTGTAGGAAGCTCGCCTCTCTTTTGAGATATTGCATGATGAACTGGTAAAATGAGATACGCTGCACACCAGTCACACTGCAGATTACCAAACCCAACCCTTTGGAAAAATGCCAAAGTGGACATGGCACAATGCCCAATACAACAAATATGACAAATTCACATTGGCATTTTTTGTTATAGGTCCAGACCATAAAACTTGCATCCAGTGATTCTTCAATGTCTGACCTTCTAAAGACCTCCCCGCATACTTCACTGCAGACAGCTGGATACATGCATCTCTCACTGTAAAAGGTACACAGTCAACAGTTATACAAACAGCTGGTTGTAATGAAACATGAAGAATGTCTTTTAGAAATTCAGAAAATAGAACACAAATAGGGAGAAATACTGCAGAGTTAAATCTTGATGTAATGTACACTGTCAAGGCATTTTACCTTTGTACATTCATATCTAACATTATGAAATGGCAATTCTTTGGCCTAACATGACACTCCATCCAAATAAATATGCAGAACTTGAAATGCCATGAATTTGCACCAAATGATTTAATCTCATGAAGCCAGACATACACAATAAAAATATCCAAAACTGCTGTTGAATTCCCAAGGGGCAATAAAAATAAAAATAGCTCAAGGATATCAATTTAACATTACACTATCCAATATTCAGCATGGCCTCTCATTGTCATTTCCATGATTCCCATAATATTGGGCCTACCATCTGCTGTATTATTCAAAATGTATAGAAGACAGTCATAAGAATATTTGATATTGTGCTTCCTAAACTTATTAAAATTTAGCCATCAAAATATCTGTATTTTGAATTTTGTTGATAGCTTCTTTATAAATATCTCATTTGCTGCTTTGGATCAAGCTTCATTCATTTTCTAAACTTAGCCTAATGGGGCATAGCCAACAAAAAAGGAAAAATTGCAATAGAGAAACCATCTGTTGGGTGTCTCTTCTTTTCTCCACTATTCAATAAACATTCTGCTCATCACCAGAACATTCCTAAAATATATGTTACTGCACATTAGGCTTCTGGATTTAGAGCCATAAATGTCATTTTCTTAATGTTTTACATAGAGTTAATATTTCTCACTTAGAATCCCTAGTGTGGAACCAGGCCGTTTGGCCCTTAAAATCCACACCCTCTGTAGAGCATCCTATCCAGACCCACCCTCCTCACCAAATGTATTTCAAGCAGTCGGAGAAAGCTTAATATATTAACACAGGTACCTGGAATAGACAGGTTATCTAAAGAGGATATGCTAGGCTTGCGTCCACTGGAGTGCAGAAGTCTAAGAGGTGACCTGACTGAAAGGTAAGATCCTGAGGCAGCATGACATGGTGGATATAAAGAGAATGTTCCTCTTATGGGAGAATCTAGAACTAAGAGTCGCCATTTAAAAATATGGAATCATACATTTAAGACAGAGTGAGGTGAATTTTAACAGAGGATCATGAGTCTTTGAAGTTTCTTCATTAAAAGATGTTGGAAGCAGAATCCTTGAATATCTTTTCCTGCTCCTAACTCAGACATTTGTATATTTATCTTAAAATGTCCGAGTGAGAGGGGAATCTGTCAATCATTCTCTCTCAGATTCTCACACATACCCTTTATTCTCATTGGATATAGATGGTGATACATATGGTGAAACAAGGAGACTGAAAGTGAGCACCAAGACAGTGGCTATTTAGTGTGGATAAACGTGGAGCCACCTCCCCAAAAACCTAACCACACAGTGTCAGGGAGAGATTGAGAACACGTTGAAAAGCAAGCTGCCTCCAAAATCCATTTTCGTACCAATTCCACTAAGTTCTGATCAAAGTGTTCTCCAGAGGCAAATGCAAGATCAGCGTCAGTTAAACTCTGGTCCTTAGCTTAGTCTTATTTCCTACCTCAGGAACCGTTGCTTCTTAAGCAAAAATGGAAAAAAAAAAGTTACATTCTGCTACTTGGCACTGTTAAATTTATTAATTACTCATTGTTTGTAAATTATCAGTTTATTGCTTTGAATTTTTTGGGGGGTTGCTAAGTTGTCTGTTTTCTTTATGCCTTAACTTTATTTTTGGAATTTATGATAAATGCTCGGTCAAAACTTTTAAAAAATTGCTTTGGGGGAAAATGTTTGGCCAAGCCTGAGTTAGAATGATTCAGAAAAAGGATAGCTCTGAATTGAAAGTTACTATGAATGAGTAATTAATTATTGAAAACTGCTAACGAGGCAAAGTCATTATGTCATTAAACAAGGGGAATACAAAGAATTTGGATGCTGTTACTTAATGCATGTGAATAACAGCAAATTGTATTTAAAATTTACTCTTATGCTTCACATAAGCATTATCAATTAAAAAATTGATATTAGACCATAAAGGAAAATTAGAACAGTTAACCAAAAGCTTGATCGGCAAAGACAACAGGATTGCCTTAAAGGAGATGAGAGAGCTATAAACAGATTTTGTTTTAAAAATTCAGAATTTTGACAGTAGGTAGCTCTAGACACAATCACCAGATAGAACACTCTTTTACATATAACGGAGAAGCTAGCAATACAAATTAATCCAGTGATTTCACTGCACGCATAGGTATTCGAGGTTTCACAGAAAGGGAAAAAGGCAGCACTTACGAAGTATGTGATAATAGAGTTTGCAAAGGAACAGTTAAGCTGCATAGATTCATCCCGCCGTATGTGTCAAACTGGATACGAACATGAAGTAGATATCTATTTTAAGCCTTCATCAGCTAATGCTGACATTATAGAAATTCTATTAGATTTGAAGGTAAGCACACACCAGTAATTTCACATTGATAAAGTCAAACTGGCAACTTGTAAACGTACACACTAACATTATAATGGGATAGTTAGTGATGCAGTCAACCAACGCAGATGCAGATCCATGAAGATAAAAATTACATTAACAACTACTACAAAAAGGGTTCAAAACGCTTTCAAAGGCTGATGGTATTTCCCTCATTCTACATTGATTCTTCAATATGTAATCTTGATTACGTATTGAAAAGCATACCTGGTTTTGCAAATATAAGATTTCAATTTAAAATTTGTTCTGGATCATTAGGTTACCCTTTTTTTGACAATAGACTACTAATTGCCAAATCATTTCATTAAATATTTGAAGACTGGTATAATGTTGAGACCATCAATTAAGACAACTTAAGCATCTGTAACACCCAATGTACAATAATAAACAAAAACATCAGTATGTCTCATATACAGCCTCTCCAGATTTATTCAAGAGTGTGCATAATTATTTTACTATATATCATCATGAGCATAAGTTAATAAATTACGACTTTACCTAAGTCTCCAAAATGAGCAGCTTCCATATGAATTGGTTGTTGATTGAGAACTGCTGTTCTGCCACGTGCAAAAGAGTCCATGTTGGCAGAGATGGCATTGATTGCCACATAGCTTGGTCCTGCAGCTTCCAGAAGTGCATTGTTCCTGCTTGGTGATGGGGTTGCAACAGGACTGGTGGCTGGGCCTGCAAAAAAGTAAAAAAACAAACATTCAGAGGAAAGAAAAGAGCCAATTACCTTCATATTAAATACAGTGGCAATCCATTACTGGTCAAATGACTCAGATCAATTTAAAAGACAACTAATGAGGAAAAGACATCACAAGTCTTGACATTTTTCATAAAATCTGAGGAGGGGGTGGGCAAGGAAATGGGAGAGGGACACTAACACAAATTAAAGATATTAGATATATGTCATACTTCTAACAGGAAAGGTGCTGAGCAACATATCATGTAATGTTTTCAGTAACATTTAATCTAATTTAATTGCATAGTTACTCAATTGGAGGGACACCTAAACTTAAGTCACCAAAATGCGCTCTCCCCAACAGGAGACAGCAGTTCAGTACAGCCAAACAGTGTACAAGTTCACCAATACTTGCATAAGTTCAATTAAAAACTTTCAAAATAATTAACAGAAACCTATAAGCAACATTAATAAAATTCCCACTGCACACTTCACAGAGCTACCCAACATCATTTAATATATACTTATTTTTAGTCCAAAAACTTGAATATTTTGAAAAAAGCATAAAGGTTTACATCTCTCATTTTTCAGAGCAAATGCAATAATTCCAAAGGGCAAAAATTTTACGCGATGAGAAACCAGCATAGACTGACTGGCAAGTGGATCCCAATTGGTCAAGGAGTTGCCAAGCAGATTGTACCAGGAAGCATTTTTGGTTAATTTAAAAGAAATTTGGCTGGACAAATTCCTTTACCTTAGAATATGAATTTAAGCAGCATCTAGCAAGTGTACGTGCACTACCTGGTGAGCCCAATTGACAATCTTTCATTGGCTAACAATATACTACTTAGCACACTTAGGATTGAGTGCTTCCCAATCTCAAAATCATAAATAATGATAGACATTATGACCTGGGTTTTGCAACCACAAAGTGATTCAGTATGGTCAGTACTCAGTCTGTTGCAAACAAAGAGACACATGGTTTAATAAGACCTACTAGCCATATACAGAGGAACTTCGATTATCCGAATTTCAGATTATCCGAAGAAGATCTCAAGGTCCCGATAGAAAGATTATGTCAAAGAGGTGCTTCCACACAGATCACATGATTAAAAATGAACTTGGCTTAGTGAAATGCTGCGGAGAAGAGTCCTGTACATCGATGGGAGCCCAGGCACGGTCTCAAAATGACTGACTGACTGCCTGCCCCCTCTCTCCCCCCACACTTTTCCTGGAGTTGTACACGGATTATCTTCTCCAGATAACCTTTCCAACATTGTCCTGTACAGGACAATGGTAGAACATGTCAAAATGATGCAATAAAAGGTTGTGTGCATGTGTGTGCTATTTTGAGACACACTCTCACGCAACCATTCCCCCCCCCCCACCCCCCAAAAGGCAACAGTAGTCTTCCTGTTGGTGTCCAGTCTGGTAGCCACGGAGAGGGAATGGGGAGCAGACAGGGGACTCACAGGAGCTGTGAGCAGGCAGATGGGGGCTTATGTGCATTGTGCTGCTGTCTAGTCTCCTGAACCGGGAGTAGACTTAGCAAGTCTCACTGCGTCAATCGCACTGAACTGATTTTTTTGGGGGGGGGGGGGGGGGGGGGAGGAGATCATCTTCAGCAATGCTGCAGATCCCTTACACATGAGTATGTGTCTGCTCAGAAACAAACCCTGAGACAGACAGAGGAAGCAAGGCAGGCACAGCAATGAAGAAGGAAACTTCAGAAAACTCCAAGCCCAGAGGAGAGGCATTGAATCAATTAACTAAATAATCAATTATCCGAAAGAAATAGTGCCCAACCATCTCATTTGGATAATCAAGGTTCCTCTGCAGATATGGTCTACATATATGACACCATACTGGCACTGAAATGTGCATACCACATTACTGATTTAAGACACAGGAAGAACATCCTTTTGGCTTGAGAACAGCATCCCATTTATGGAAAATACCACAAATGTTGCTGGTCAAATGTAGCATTGTGAAACAGGCTAACTTCACTTCTCAATTCAAATCTTTGAGATGCTCTTACAAGGTGATGAGATAGACTGGGTACTTTACATGGCCAAAAGTGGTGGCCTTGGGTCCTAAGTGCAATACACAGCACTAAAAGCGAAAATAAACAAATTGGGAAAATTAGTTTTATCCTCCATTACAAACTTTGTGCTTATAAATGTTGCATTATGAAACTTAAAATGTTTATTTTCACTATTAACTTGCTGAAATTATTGTACTCCATGCACACTGATGAGTCATACTGATTTCTAAACCATTCATCCTAAAATAATCCTACTACTGAACTACAAGTGGAAATCACCACTACAAATAATAAATCACAAGAATTACAACACTTGAAATATAAGCAAATAAAAAATAAACTGAGGATGATTTGGGATGACTGGACAAAGCTTTACTATTGCTAGCATTTAGAAGTAGGAAGAACTCAGTCACACTACAGTTCAGTTCTCATCATTAGTATGCAGGGACTGGTGATCACCAACATCCATGCGCGAAGCCTTGCTAAATGCCAAGATCGGTGTCATTCAGTAGAACAAGTGCTTCATGTCTTTTTTAATGTTATCAGTGTTCCAATGAACAATGCCTTCATTTTAAGAATGTTAGTCATTACTATTATAACCCCACAACAGAATAAAATGCTAAAACACAGTAAATTTATTCCATTTAAATAGAATTTAAGCTATTTATATAATTGTGGATCTGCCACCTCAGACTAATAATTGAAGGAAATAGAGATACTAATACCAATTATTTAAACCACTAAGGATGTACTTTAAGAAATTTTTAATTAAAAAATGGTGTGCGCTCAATGGTTTTAAAAAAAAAGATATTTACATGATACAAATATACAACACAGTGCAGAGTAAAGATTTCATGTGCCTGACTCTTGCAGCAAATCCTGTGACTTCAATGGGACTATTTTTGAAACCCTCTCACGGGTCCAAGTGTTAACATTGGGAGCAGCTCCCACTTCAGCCTTAAAAAATGTCACATTTACGAGAGTACACTGGCTTTAAAAGAGCCTGCAAAGGATCCTCACTACTTCCCCCTGCTAGCTCTACTCCCCAACGTCTATTGTCACTTGGGATGTGGGAGAGAAAGGGTTAGTGGCAGCTTGTGAATTGCTTTGAAGGTTCAGTGTGGACACAGGCATTGAGTCATAGAGATGTACAGCACGGAAACAGACCCTTCAGTCCAACTCATCTATGCCGACCAGATATCCAAAATTAGTCTAGTCCCATTTGTCAGCACTTGGCCCATATTCCTTTAAGCCCTTCCTATTCATATATCCATCCTTTTAAAGGCTATATTTGTACCAGCCTCTACCACTTCCTCCACCACGCAACACTCTCTCTGTGAAAAGGTTGCCCCTTAGGTCCCTTTTAAAACTTTCCCCTCTCACCCTAAACCTATGCCCTCTTGTTCTGGAGTCCCTGACCCCAGGGAAAATACCTTGTTTATTTATCCTATCCATGCCCCTCATGACTTTATAATCCTTTGATGGATCAAAGGACTCTCTTCTATACTGCAATAATTCTGATTCTATCCTGTCTGTTTCATTAGTGTCCATTTTAGGTGGAAACGGGAGGTCTTGTGGTTCAGTGGGTAGTGTCCCTGCTTCTGAGGTAGAAACCGTGGGGTTGAGAGTCTCACTTCAGGGTATGAGAGCCATGGAAAGCACAGCCATAATGTATCCAAACAGGCTGGTTACTAACCTATCAACCTTCCCAATGTGCTTAGGTTAGGCAGTAGGAGGAGAAATTCCTGATTGGCCACATGCTTGATGTGCGGTGGTACCACTCAGGCTGTCACATCAGGGAAAACCTACTAAAGAAACAGACATGAACACTTGTTTTTCACTACCTTGAGTCATTAGATGTGGGAAAGTCTCTCTGTTAGTGTAGAAAAGTATTTCAATACACTTCAGGGAGTAAGGAAGCTATTTGGAAGAATGAGCAATATCTTGGTACAGAGGGTACCAGATGAGATTTTAAAAAGTTTTGAGACTGAAGGAAGCATGCAAAGGGGGTTTAGAGCAAATTCGAAATGCAGGGTCATGCAGTTAAGTTCTTGCTGTTCTGATATAGACTTATCCAACGATACCCAATTATCTAAATTCCCAAGCCCACAAAACTTTAAAAAAAAGGACAAATGTAAAAATAGTAAGTACAAACAGTAAGATTGTTCTTATAATGCAACTTAAATGCAGTAAAACATCCAAAGGTTCTCAACCTTTTTACTTACCAGTAAGATTGAGATGCTTCACATCAGTTGCCAGAACTAGCATGAGGTTGGGAAACCACAGACTTTAAACCCTGTTCACCTCTTTCCTTCTCTTCCCTGTAATGACTCCCCCATCCTTTCAATCCTTACATTTGTCCTCTTCTAATTATAGATTACCACACGTCTGGTTTTATTTGCTCCATCATTGTTAGCCATGCCTTTTGCGGTCAAGGTCCTAACTTTGAGAATTCTATTTCTAAACCTCTGTACCTCTCTCCTTGTTAGGATGCTCCTTAATACACACCACTTTGTCCAAGCTCTTGGTAAGTTGCCCCAGCATTTCACTTGATGTGGTCATGTTACAAATTTTGTTTGATAATCTTTCCTGTGGAGCACTCTGGGATGTATTATGTTAAATGCACTGTATAAATGTGGTGGGATACAGATTGACAGCCAACTGAGCAAAGCAATAACATTTCTTCTTGTTGTGCACTGATTGTAAGTGCTTTGTCAATTTTTGATGCTTTAGTGGAAAGTACTGAATCCCAGGAAATGTCTGGTTTCTGTCATTTTCCCTGCCATCAATATTATTCCACACCCCGACTGGGACGGAATTGAACTGTTCGCCACACTCCGACACGAGACCCAGAATTATGCTTTCAACCAGACATCCATGCCATAACCAAGATGGCCTAACTTCACTCCATCTCAACTCATCTCCTTCTGAAATCCTCATCCATATCGTTGCTATATATAAATGATAATTCCACTGCAATTCTGTCCAGCCTACTAAGTTCTCCAGTCCATGAAACTAAAAGTTCAACTAATGTCTGCAGGCGATATCTTAACTTGCATCAAGTCCCATTCACACATCATCCCTGAGCTTGCTAAAAGACAACATCCCCCAGTTTAACAACACATCAATTTTAAAATTCACCCAGTTTTTAAATCTCTCCACAGGCCTTGTATGTCCCATTTCTATCACCTCAACTCTCAAATATCTGTGCTCCTTTACATCTTGCCTTGAACAATCCTATCGTTCATAACTTCATTATCACCAATGTATCTTCAACTGCTAGTTCTCTAAGCCTCAAAATTCCCTCCTTAAAATCTGTGTCACTCACCTTTTTCCTTCGTCATAGAATGAATACAGCACTGAAGGAGGTCATTCAGACCATCACAATTAAATCATTTGTGATCTTATTGAATAATGCAGCAAACTTCAGGGGTCAAATGGCCCACTCTTGCTTCTTGTTCATATGTACTGACCCACATGTATGTTAATTGGGAGTTGGTTAGCTCAGTTGGCCAGAAAGCTGGTTTGAACATCGTGGGCTCTATTCCCAATTCAACTGAGGTTGCCATGAAGCACACTAATGTCAACCACTTCCCTCACTTGAGTCACGGCGATCCTCAGGTTAAACCACCACCAATCATGTCTCTAATAAGAGAACAGCCCTATGGTCCAGCAGGACAATGACAATTTTAGCTTCATGTGTACATCATGTCAATGCTGGCACTCAATGCCACTCACCTACCTTTTTCCCATAGCCCAAAAGTGTTTTCCTTTTTTCTTTCTGAATGAATACTTCAGGCTGTCTTTGAAGTAAGTGTTATAAATGCAACTTGCTGCTCTAATTGTTATGGGTCACAGCACAAAATCTGTGTTTAAAATGGGGAGCCTCAATTAAGAATCTAATATTCAAAATGGAAGTGTCACATTAACACAATTGACTGAATAATTGGGGTGAGAAATGCTCTCATTCTGCACATAAATTATAACAACATTTAAAAAGCTACATGATTAGGAAAGATTTAGAGGGATATGGGGCTAGTTCAATTTAGGATACCTGGTCACCATGGACCAAAGAGTCTGTTTCCACGCTGTATGACTCTATAATTCCAACTGATATAGGTACATTCTCCACTTATTAAGCATCACACCTTCTATTTTAGTTCATGCATGGTCACGACAAGTGTATTTTGCTTCATGATGGGAGGAGGAAGTGAAAGAACCATGTTTATTCCAAAAGCAAAACACCAAAAATGCTTGAAATTTGAACTAAAAACAAAACTCTGGAAATACTGCCAGCTCTGCAGACTGTATATGTGGAGAGAGAAACAAAATTAATGTTTCAGGTCTATGATCTTAATTTCACGTCAACACTTCGGGGGGGCGGGGGGGTCTGCTTTGAATCTGGTGAGAAAGTTCGAGTGGTACAAGTTAACTTTGAACCTTCTCCCCATTTCATCTGCAAGAATCACCTTCATTCAGTAGATTCCTAGAAAACACTCAAAATCAAGATCAGAACCTAGTACACTGCAAACCTAAATTTAGTAAGTACATATAAGGAAACAGGAATAACGACAGGGAATTAGTTTTATTTCACAGCCAGCAAAACAATTACCAGGTGCTTCTGTACCAACCAAACCCAATCAAGTAAAGGCTTATGACTGTTGATTCTTAGTAATATATGCAGTGTTTCATACCCCCAACAGTCACAAATAGCAACAATCCTTTCAAATACAGGTTTACAAACGAGGATCTATTTAACCACATTATGAAAGCATTTTGTTATCAGCATATTTAGCCATTGTTCCAGGTGAAATGTTTAACTCTAGCTTTTAATCAACACAGTTGGAAAGGTTCTAATTTAGAGGGATGTTTGTTGTTTAAACAGGCATTCCAATTGCTTAATTAAAAACGGCAGATATTTCACAATGATCTTGCCTGCCAATGTTGACAGGAAAAATGGATAGTGTTTGTCTGCAATTGACAGGTATAAATTTACCCTGCACAACTAAATTCTAGAAACGAATGGATCCAGTATCACATGTTGAAAGTTTTTATCCATATGTTGAAACCAAACTGTGATGTTACAGAAAGGAATGCTTTCACACATGTTCAATCAATAGTTTGGAAAAGTGGTGCCATTTTACCAATTTGGGAAAAGTGTATAATTTTCTTCTCAAAAGATGCAATCATAGTCACATCTTCATTGTTCAACTCCACTGAGCTATTGAAATAAATACAAGTTGCAATAATAATACAACTTTAAAATTTTAAAGATCACAAAATTAATAGATTCCCAACATGAGCAGGAATCAAAAAAATTGGCAATTTTGTGTCATGCCATTTTTTTCAAATGCTGTGAATCACCATTTTCCTTCTCGTTATTTTATCAATCTGATTAACCCCAGCCCAATCAACATCGAAGCTGTACATTGAGCTGTACACCCATTTAGTTTGAAACATTAAAATGGAAAAGTTTGCATATATAGTCAAAAACTATTTACTTTCATAATGTAACAATTCAAGTCTGTCAAACTTCACTTCACTGAATTATGGCAGAAAATAAATCTTTTCATTCATCACAGCATTAAGGTGCCCCAAAGCACTTTACAACCAAAACATTTTTAAAATATAGTCTATTATTTGTAAATATAGAAATTTACAAACAGCAAAGTCACATAAATAGCAATTAAATAATCAGATAATTTGTCCTATGCATTTATTCGTCAAGGGATGATTGTACACCAAGGCACATTCTCCTCTCAGAATTGTGTGGCAGAATACTTTACGTCCATCTCAGAAGACAGCGCCACTTTTTAACATCTCATCCAAAGGATGGTGCTGTAACTTGAACAATGTACCATTTCCACAGTACTGTAATGAAGTGCTACATTAAATTACATATTCACTTTTTTTTAAAAAGAGGACTGTAACCACATTATTTTTTAAACTGAGAATTAGGAGTGCGCGACACTGAGCTAAAGCTGACACAAATGAAATGGTAATCGTTATGGCAAATATATCTGGCTTCAGACTATTAGAAGAAGAAAATTCATTTTCATGCTTATAGTACATTGAATTTTTTTAAACTGATGTTCAATTGTAAGTTAAGTGACATACAGTACTATTTTGAAGTCCTCACAACTAAACATGGCAACTTTTTATGCTCTCTGGTATCTTCAACATTACATTGTGAGATGAAGTAATCAACAATTTCAATTTCACATCAATACAAATGGTGTTACATTACTGAAACACCTGAAGTGTATTTGAAAGCAAGAGACAAGAGTCAATTCCTAAAACTTGCAACTTTGTACCCGGTATTTCCTGCATGACAATTTTGGCTGGTGTGGAATAACTAAACTATACAAAATGGAGTGGCCTGAATACAGTGGATTAAACAAAAATGACCCATTTCCATTAGCAGAAGCAGAAGCAATTAGGGGCTACTGATTTAATGCAATCTGTGGAAAAATCAGAGCAGAGTTGAGAAGGATATTTTTAATCCAAAAGATTGTAGGGATCTAGAACTCTCTGCCTGAAAGGATGGTCATAGAGTCAGAGATGTACAGCATGGAAACAGACCCTTCGGTCCAACCCACCCATGCCTACCAGATATCCCAACCCAATCTAGTCACATCTGCCAGCACCCGGCCCATATCCCTCCAAACGCTTCCTATTCATACACCCATCCAAATGCCTCTTAAATGTTGCAATTGTACCAGCCTCCACCACTTCCTCTGGCAGCACAATCCATACACGTACCACCCTCTGCGTGAAAAAGTTGCCTCTTAGGTCTCTTTTATATCTTTCCCCTCTCACCCTAAACCTATGCCTTCTAGTTCTGGATTCCCTGACCCCAGAGAAAAGACTTTGCCTATTTATCGAGGCAGAAGCCCTCAGGTAATGACAATTTATTTTACTACTGGAGAAGCGCTATCTTTAAATGGAGACATCAGATGGCCAAAGCAGACATAAAAGACTCTTTTGGTGTTGGTCACCATTTATGATACAACATTTATCAATTTAAGATTCTTCATTGCTACTTGTGGGACTTTGCAGTAAGCAGTTTGGCTGTTGGCTTGCAAATATTTGGTACTATTGAATTGTTTGATGTAATGGAACTGGAGCAAAACCATGCTGAAGTTAACCAGCGTCCTTTTTGCCTGGGTCAGATAGTTATAAACTTGAAACACAGATTGTAGATTGCATGTTTTGAGAAAACATCAGACTTCAAACATTAACTTGGTTTCTCTCTGCACAGATGCTGTCTGATCTGTTGATCTTTCAGCATTTTCTGTTTTCATTTGTCTCATTTACTGTGTTTGCGATTTTCCTCAGTGTAAATTTTTTGCCTATAACAGTGAATTTTCTTTAAAAAATTGTGTTTACTGTGAATGGTTAGAAATGTCATATAACATGATAGCTGCTTTTAGAAATGAAAGATCTTTCTTCAAACCTAATTTATCACCTCAAACTGCTCATCACCACCGCCAATGAAAGAATTATATTCACTGGTACATCAATTCCATATTACACATCTGCAAACAATCTCCTGGCTCAACTCAAGCTGGGCAGATAAAGCCTTACATATCATATGCAATCCAGGTGACTGTTACAATTCAAGCAGGCAAGTCTGATAGTTTTGCATATCCTTAGCACAATGAAACGAAATGAAGTGAAAGTGAGCATCGCCATAATGCCAGAGCACCACAGGCTGCTCTCTCATTAAGGAGAGAGATGACTGGCAGTAGGTCTAACCTCAGGGTCACTATATAACAGCAAAGGGGTGAGTTTGAGAAGATAGAGCCTTCATGGTGACCTCAGCCTGGACGAAAATTGCACCAGTGTTGTTGGCATCACTGCATCACAAACCAACAGTCCAGCTAACCAACCTTGTGGAAAGGAAAGGCTACCATACAACTGCATTAAAAAAGGCAAACTTCCCTGCATTTCACTGAAATTGTAGTGATAACTTGTGAGGAATAATATTGCTCAGTGACTGACATTTATATAACTCTACAACTTGAAAAGTTTAATCGAGCTAACACTTGAGAATCTAGTTCAGAGAGTCTGGACTTCTATTTTAAGATCCCTAATGTGAGAGAAAATGTTATTGCTCTATTTTCAAGTCACTATTAAAAAAAAAACTTTGATGTTAAAATAAAATCTTGGCTCTCAAAGCAGTGAGTCATTAATTCCAAAGAGAAAAATAAGTCAAACCAATTATGAAATGAATCAGAATGCTTCAAACATTTGAAGTCCCACTATCTCTTTTCCAATTGTTTTAGTCAAACTGCATTGAAAATTTTGAAGTCACTGAATGATTCATCAAATACTAGAATGGACTGTAAAGAAAATAAACATTTATAATGATTCAATTTCAAATGGAAGTCACAGAGATAGAGATGCAATTATTTGTCAAGATTTTAAACAATAGTCAAATGACTTTTTATTCATTCACAGGATGAGAGCATCACTGGCGAGACTGGAATTTATTGCCCATGCCTAATTGCCTAGAGGGTTAAGAGGAGAAAGTGAGGTCTGCAGACGCTGGAGATCAAAGCTGAAACTTTATTGCTGGAACAGCACAGCAGGTCAGGCAGCATCTAGGGAACAGAAGATTCGACGTTTCGGGCACATGCCCTTCTTCAGGGTTAAGAGTCAACCACATCGCTGTGGGTCTGGAATCACATGTGGGACATTATTCATTCACAGGATGAGAGCATCACTGGCGAGACTGGAATTTATTGCCCATGCCTAATTGCCTAGAGGGTTAAGAGTCAACCACATCGCTGTGGGTCTGGAATCACATGTGGGACAGACAGGAAAGGGAGTTAGTGAAGCAGATGGATTTTCCCAATAATTGTCAATGGATTCATGGTCATTATTAGGCTCTAATTCCAGATTTTTACTGAATTCAAATTCCACCAGCCTGAACCCAGGTTTCAGAACATTTCCTGGGTCACTGGATTAACAGTCCAGTGACAATACCACTAGGCTGTTGCTTCTCCTTTTAATAGTATAATCAGCATTAAATATTTAAACTTGAATAACTAGAACAAAATTGACTAACAAGACCTACCTACAAAATGTTGAATGTTTTTAGTTGAGGAAATCATTGCAATAAACTGCAAGTAGCCTAATACCATAAGAACACAAGCAAACACTAGTGACTCACTGCAAACAAAAAGTTTTTTTTTTTGCAGATTGAAAGATATAGCTTTTCAAGTATTAGTCTCTGTTTTAAGACTGAAACAAGTGAATGTAAATTTCAGAATTGCATCCAGAAACAAAGCTGAACCAGGTCACTGAAATAGGTCAACACAAGCCCATGTGTGATTGCATGAGGGATAAATTGGACTTGATTTATGGCGACACAGGGAACCAGTGGAATCTGGCCTGGGCCATGTTAGTGAAAGCGCAGGGACAGGGTACGCAAGCAAAACTATTTCACATGACTTAGAACAAATGAAGGCTAAAAATAGTGAAACCAGTTAGAAAAGTATTGTAAAGATAAAGCCACTATATAAAAAAAACCTGAAATAGAATCTGCAGGACAGTTAGCCCTGAAAAAGGCTAGTACTGCAATGATAAATGATAAGAATCGCAGTGATAGGAATAGATGTTGAGGAATAAAGTCAGCTCAAAAATCAAATAAGATACAAAGACATTATCCACCAAAAGGATCCAGAAACGGCAACTGAGAAAGCAAATGTTTAGAAGTTTATAGGAACTAAATTAATGACTACAGGTTTTGTCTTTCCTATATTGAGCTGGAGAAACTTTCAAAAACATCAGATAGAATTAAGAATGATCAACAACTGACTTGGAATCAACAATTGTTAAAAAGATAAAGTCAAGCATTAACACTGTTCCTGATCCCATACTTCTAGATTCTGTCACCATAATGAAAAGGACGAGGAGAAGACGAAGGATGGACACTGGGGAGACTGTTCTGATTGTATGAAGAATACCTGGATATGTTATTGAACAGATACAATTGGAACCAGCACTAACAGTGGGAACTAGAAATTTTCCAATAAGATACAATGACCAATTGCTTTCAAGGTGAAGGTCAAGTTCAAGAAAGACGACCTAATCAGTTAAACAGAAGACGACATTAATGATATTAATTCAAAGAATGGTTGGACAGTTGTTTGTGATACAGGAATAACTGAAATTTAGAGAGAGAAAAGGCAAAGTATAACGATGATATAGTCATTAGGTGACAGCACTTTAAAACCCGGACATCAGAGAAGGCTTTGGACAAGTTGATGCTTTTTGAGTCATTTAAATAAAATCGCCATTCTAAGTATACTGGACTTGCTTTATGTCAATGTAAAAATAACCTAAAATATTGAATTGTAATGCTCAGATATTTCAGGAACTTGATAAGAAATCAGCAAATTATTTTTTCTTTGTTATTGATTTGACCTTAAACAATTCAACATGTCTAGGTTTGACAATCCTAAATTACAATTCAAATAATGTTATCAGAGAACACACACCTCGGCTAAGTATGTTTAACCAACTCCTTCAGAACAACATGCAGTAATTAGTTGATCCCTTTTTCAGCTCAATGTGTTGATGTAAAAGGAAGACAGAAAATAAAAGCAATATTTAGTTGCAAAACTATTACTTTTAATTTGAAACTGCTCAAATTGCTAAGATTGCAGTTGAATGTCTCTTCTACTCCCTTCCCTTTGTCAGCCCCCAAACCAATGAGTCCTACAAATACAAAAAGAAATCTATTTTTCTTGTGATTGGACAAAACTAGCATCCAATTGGCTTGAGTTCATTGCAGATCGGCCAAGACTCAGCAATCCAGATGGCTGTTAGCAAGTTTAGAAGCATTTCTGAGAACAGAAAGGCTCAAAGATTGAAACGGCCACCTTGGTTTGCTGCATCCCCACAAAGCATAAAATATTTGTCAGCTGATAAGTGTATCACAGCAAAATTCTAAACTATAAAAAACAATAATAGTAAACAATTTACATTTATGCATTCCCAAAACTGAACAACTTCTATCCTGAACAGATGTACTATAATCAAAAGATTTTAAATTTGAAAACAACACTGGCTTACATTCTCAGCTACCTACTGTCCAATTCAGCGACCGGGATTCAGGGATTCTTTTTAGTTGGTGACCCATGACCAGTGGGATTCCAAAGGGATCAGTGCTGGGAACACAACTGCTTACAGTATAAAGGATGTGAATGTTTTGTAGCCAAATTTGCAGACGAAACTAAAATAGATGGAAAGGTAGGCTAAGAGGGGGGGATACAGTTTAGAGAAAGAGATTGATAGGTTAAGTGGGCAAAAAGTTGGCAAATGGGAAAACATAAAGCTGTTCATTTTGGAAGGGAGAACAAAAGAACAGAATATTAAAAATGGAGAACTGTAGAAAGCTTCAACATAAAGGATGTGGGGATACTTGTACATGAAACACACAGAGCTAGCATACATGTGCAGCAAGTAATCAGGAAGGCGAATGGAATGTTGGCTGTTATTTGAAGGGAGTTGGAGTACAAGAGTAGGAAAGCTTTACTACAACTGTACACGGTGCTGATGGGACCATATTTGGAGTACTGCAAAGAATTTTGGCCCTCTTATTTAAGAGAAGGTATTATATATTGGAGGCAGAGAAGGTGCACAAAGATGATCCCTGGCACGGAGGGGCTATGAGCAAAGATTAAACAGTCTGGGATTCTACTCACTGTAATTTAACATATGAAAGATAAACTCATTGAAATATAGAATTGTTATATAGCTTGACAGGGTAAATGCTGAGACAATTGTTTCCCCTCATGCAAGTGTGTAGGACCAGAGAGCATTGTATCAGAATAAAGGGGTGCCAATTTAAGACTGAGGTGAGGAGGCAATTCTTCTGAGAGGGTTGCAAGTCTTTGGAACTCCTTGCCACAGAGACTTGTGGGAGGCAGAGGCCTTACACATATTTAAAACTGAGATAAGTTCTTGATCAATCGGGAAATCAAGGATCACCAGAAAAGGTCAGATAAGTGGACATGAGGAATACTGGATCAGCTATGATCGCAAAACTTTATCATGCAGACATAGCAGGTGATTTGGAAGCAAAAATGGAATATTGTTATATATTGTCAGGCATCAAGAATATGAAAATAGAGTTCTCTTGCTCAGTTGTACAGAACACAGCTGAGACCATATCTGGAGTTACAGCTAGAGAAACTTGGCAGGTCTGGCAGCATCTGCGGAGATATTGAGAGGACTTCATAGGGCAGATGCTGAAAGCATATTACCTCATAGAAGGAACGAGAACGACGGGGTACACAGTTTAAAATAAAATTGGGTCTCCCATTTAAGACTAAGTTGAGGAGATAGGTTTTCTCTTGGACGGTTGAGCCTGTGGAAGCCTCTTTCCCAGTTTGTGATGGAGGAAAGGCTGTTAGGTTTAATGTTTAAAGTAGAACTGCAAATAGAAATGCAAAATAGGCTCAAGGGAGCAAATGTCCTACTCCCGGACATAGCTTATGCTCTGTTTTGAGAGGGTGCAACAAAGATTCACTAGATTGGTTTCTGGAATGCACTAGCTATCCCATGAGAACTATGGCAAAATATATGGTCTCATTGAAATGTACAAAATTACTAATGGGCTTAACAGGACAGAATAGATTTCAAGAGGCTATTTCCTCTGCCTGGAAAGTCTAGAACTAATAAGATACAACTACTATGAGGATGGATTTTGTCACTTACTGGGTTGTAAATCTTGGAAATTCTCTATTCCAGAGGGCTGTAGATGCTAAATTAATAATTATAGCCAAGACTGAGATTAATCGATTTCTGGACGCTGAGGCAATCAAGAGATAGGAGGATGGTTCAGACAATGGGGCTGATGTGGAAGGTTTGCCATTATCTTGTTGCAGTAGTGTCAATTGGTCTTTGCTTACGCTTGTCCCAATTTTATACAATATAAATACTGTTATAGTTTTATTTAAACAAAAGAAAAATGCAAATACATCTCTCCACCCATTACTACTGTATTGGAGCTCACAAATGCATATTGCCAGCACAAAGTTAATAGCATTTACAATAAAAGCAGAAAGAAAAAGGAAAAAATCCTATAGAAAAAAATATTTTTAACAAATAATTTTCCAATGTCCATAGAAGCTACTGCTTCATCCAAATGTCTGTAGCTGTCCCTCGGAGCAATTATAGACTCCAAATTACTCCAATAAAACCTTGAGTACATTCACTTCCAGAATACGTTCAAAAACATACAAATTACAGCTTTAGAATTTAAACTTCGATCACATTTGATATGCCTATTTTTATGACTTCAGCACACTTGTTGGTCTGAAAAGCAAAGGCCAAGTTAAAACAATTCATTACCCATCCTCAAACTATAATGAAAAGATTTGCCATGATAATGTTATCACAAAAAGTCACAATCTTAGATTGGGGATATTTGGCAAATAACATGTTTAGCTTTTATATGCAGAAGTGATACATACACAAAATACATATTTCAAGAGTTAATTTCAACTGGTGTGTCACACATTTTTATATTTGATGTTAATTCTAAATTCTAATTAAGACACAAATAGTTATCATTCAACACCAAATATGTATCCATGCAGTATCAGAAGCAGGTTAGATGTTAAGGTGGTCAGGAAACTAACAGATGAAAAGTGCTAGTATTACTAAACATTAAATCCCTGGATATGAATCTACACTGTTTTCTTCCAATTATAGCAGATATTTACAATGAAAGCAACTTTTGTGATCCTGACTTATTGTGACCGCTTCATTTGTGGTAAATGTAGTATTGTTCCAGATCATACCAGCATGTGCGCACGGACATACCGCCCGATCTCTACACACACTAGATTTTTTAAAAATTACCTTTGTTGGTTTGTGGCTCTGGGAGTTTCTCTTTTTCCCCTTTGGCTTTACCTGTACAAAACACAAACATACTCATTAATTCGATACTCCAGCTGCTCTACAAACACTGTCATACAACATTACCACTGAACATGCATACGTTCTTCAATAACTTTTGACAACCAGGAATTTAATGATAATCTCCAGTGACCGAAGAGATCTGAAATTTGATGACCCAATCCAAAATTAACTTATTTACACAGGGCACAAAGTTAGCTGTTGTTTTAATACAGTGTATAAGGAAAGATCAATAATTTTCACATCTGACTGACACTGTCATCTCCTCTTCACTGACTCCTCTATGCCACGCAAATGGAGAACACTTACTCAAACTTGCTAATGTGGCTCAAAGTGGCCCAATGGTGTAGATAGAAGTTACTGATGTTAAAAGCAAATGGTCTGGAACATCCAACATAAGATTTATACTTCTGATATCTATATCTGAATAAATTTTCTTTCACTTTGATTCCCTGTATCTGATGTCTAGCTGGGCATAAAGTTGCACAGTAGATTGAATTACTGTAACTATTCCATTATTCTCTAAACTTTGGAAGGTAGACATCACAATGATTTCAAGGGCGAGATAACAAGAAAAATTAAGTTACAGGAATGGCAATGAAAAAAATTGATCGATTTAAAGCATTATGTAAATAGAAAAGTAGATAAACTGCCTTCTGTCAAGCATCTATATCCATTTTCGATAGGTTGTAATTGGAAAATTACTTCTTCAACTTAACAGATGAAAGTGAGCGATGGTTCTGCAACACCAGAGTGCAGGAGTGCATTATGCCAAATTTTTTATCTCAACCATGCAGCTTTGATCTTTGGCTACATATAACCAACAGATTTATACTAAATACTCAACAAGTCAGTCAGCATGAACATACAGTACAAATTTCAGGAGATCTAAAAATAGCAAAGTTACATTATAGCTGTTTGCAAACTGAAATGACAAACAGGGCAGTGGGGCGGCAAAGATTTGAAGATGACCGCTGGATGTGATTTTTTTTTAATGTGCGCCACGCCTCTCCAAGACGTTTCAAATGAGATACGTTCCAATCTTACTGGAGAAGACTTTTCTGCAACAAATAATGTATCAAGTCATTATAAAGTGTAAAATGTTAAGTAATTTCCAGTGACCAAAATACAGGGTTAAGTATAGAAAGGGGAATTTCTGTGCACCATCTTCGCAGGTTTAAGTTAGTCTAATGACAATCACATAATTCATTTTTCACTCCAGTACAGAAATTCACAAACTTCCTCAATGGCATGATCCTAAATTAATGCCAGCATTCTGCCCACAGACCTGGGCTAGAATGAGCCAATGACAGTGCCAGTGCTATTCGTTTGACTGATTAATAGATGTGATCATACCACAGTACTGCTTGCGATACTTTACTTGCTCAAGGAATTACAATCTTCATTGATGCTTAATTTAGGAAAAACACAAAAATGAAAATACTATGACTATGCAGGAAATTTATTAGCAACTGTGGAGAGAATCAGAATTAATTTTGAGTCAAACAGGATTCTTCAGAAGTGCCAGTTTGACTTGAATTAGTAACTCAATTTCTCTCTCAGATTTTGCAAGACATGAGCACTCCTTGCAATTCTGTTTTTATTTCACACTTCCAGCATCCACATATTTTGCTTTCAATAGAGTTTATTTTACAAGATCACTGCATTTAAAAGTCGAGCAGAAGCATTTATAAACTTAGTGCTCTATATCTACACTTAAGTTCAAACTCTGCCAGCTTGAGAAAGGGAAGGAAACAATTACATTGTAAAAATCATGGTTTTAACATAATTGCCATATTCTGAACACACATTCATCTCACTTAGCACTGGAGCTAATTACATAATTCCACATTTGTAACAAACATAATAGATCTGTAATGCTATGTTATACTTTGTGGTAATTGTCACAACATGAAATATAGTATAGTGGGGCTAGTAATACTTCAGAGTTTAAACCATGATCTGTCAGTCCAGTTCCACAGATCAGGCAAATTTAGTGGTCATTTAGTGACTCGCACAAAATGTCAATAACATGTACTTAAGTCTTTCAAGTCAACATAAAACATAAAAGATGCTACAGTTGTTTTGCACAGGGCATGAAAATTTCTATCACCTTACATCCCTTTCTCTTTAAACAAACAAAAACATTCCATCCTCCACCCCCACAACAAAATGCTAGCAGTACATTATTTTCCAAAATGAAATCAGGGGATTTATTTTCTGGTATAACAACTTGCAGCTCCAGGGCTCACTGATCTCTATACAACTCATCATCCGTAGTCAAAGTACAATATCACTACAGCAATAAAAGAGGTTTGAGAATCCAAAGATTTCAAAGACATAACTCTCTCCAACCAGCACCTCAACAGTGGTAGATCCTCAAAGTACCTTTATAAGACAGTGCTCTTCAAGATTATGGATGATTTTGACAGATTAGACATAGAAAGATGCTTCATTTGTTTTCCTAAACACTAGGACTAACAAAAAACTAAAACTAAAAATAGAAAACATTAGAAGTGCACAACAGGATGGACAGCATCTGTGGAAATGGGAAAAGGTCAGCAGAACTAAAGTTAAAAACATAATAGTTGCACAAGTAAAAGGGGCTCAGTTGGAACGTAGAGAAAGGCTGGAAACATCAGAAGGGTAGTCTGTGATAAACAGTAGGCCAAGAGAGAATATATGATCAGAGGTTTCATGATACAGTAGTAAAAAGGGTTGGTAATGCAAAGGTACAAATATCGTGCCAAAAAAAACATTGTTTTTGTCCCATAACTAGTCAGTGCAGTTCAGATCCATGGATGTCTTACAAGTTAATTTCTCCTGCCCTCCATCACAGACCTTGCCTTTCGGTCTTCCCATCTTTCACTTGCTCAAACCTATCACATTTTACCTTTTCCAGTTCTGGTGAAAAGGTCACAGACCTGAAATGCTTGCTTCTCTCTGCAGAGACACTGCCAAAACTGCTCTGCTTCAGCATTTGTTTTTATTTTGGATTTCCAGCACCCTCAGCATTGTGTTTTTGGACACAAAATAGGGTAGCCATAACAAATCCAATAGGGAATTCAGAAGAAATTTCTTTATCGAAAACGTAGGCACACAAGGTTCACAAGCAGAAGTATTTGAGACAAACCACATTTAAGGGAAACCTGGATAAGCATGAGGACAAAGTGCAGGCAGCAGTGAGTGAGGTGTGGCAGTTTGGTCAGTGTGGAATTAGGTGAAATGTGGGAGGGAGCCTTTCTTTTTGTTCTGTCTTGTTTTCCTAATTACTTGCACAGATCAGTGGGGACAGGGTCAAACCAAAGACCAAGAGCTGGAAGAACATCACGGGTTGAATGGAGAAGCACCAGGGATAAGTAAAAGTCAGAGAATAAAAAGTCACAAAAGTTAAAGTAAAGGAAGCATCTTAACAGTTAACTAATTAGAAAAGTTAACAAGTCAGACTAAGCAAATTTAAGTTTAACTCATGATGAGTGTGTGCAGCCAAATGAAATCAGTAATTGTCATATGTGGGAAGTCATGGAACCCACCAACGTCCTAGATGACCACATGTGGAAGAAACGCTCCACGTTTCAGAGTTTGAGCAGTGGTTGAAGACACTGTGGCACATCAAGACGGAAAGTTACGTGGAGACCACATTTAGAGAGGTGGTCACACTGCTGCTAAAGGGACTGGAGGAAAAGAGGTAGCAGCTGACCACCAGGCAGTCAAAAGGAATCAGGCAGTCAGTGCAGAAGTCCCCTGGGGCCTGCTCACAAACTGCTTTTCCACTTTTGGAAGCTGACGAGATGCTCATTCCTCAAGGGAGTGAAGACTGCACAGGAGGGAAGGAAGAAAGGAGTGACAGTGGTAGGGTATTCATTGGACAGGCATTTTTGTGGTGGCAGATGTAACTCCAAGATGGTATGTTGTCTCCTTGCTGCCAGATCAGAAATATCACTTAGTGGCTGTAAGGCATCCTGAAGAGGGAGGATAGGACAGAGGCAATGGTACACACAATGGTATCAATGATATAGGGAGAATGAGGGATGAGGCCTTGCATTAAAAATTTAGGGAGCCAAGCAGTAGACTAAAGACCTCAAAAGGTTGTAGTCTTTGGATTACTCCCAGTGCCACATGCTTAAATAAGGTGCCCAGACTGAAGATAATACTCCAAATGTCTAACCTATAATTTGTACAGGTGCAGCATCACTTCCTTGCTTTTATTCCACCACTCTAATTATAACCCAAGGTTCCTCTAAACCTTAATAAGTGCTTTAACTTTTCTGATCATCTTCATAGAGTTATGCACTTGAACCCCAAGGTCCCTTTACTTCTGTACTATCCTCAAAGTTGTACCATTGAGTCTGTACAGTCTTCTCATGTTTCTTCTACCAACATACATTACCTCAAATTTCTCTGCGTTGAAATTCATCTTCCAGTTGTGTGCCATTTGACCAACTTGTCAATATCCATCTGAAGTCACTCAATGTCATCCCCACAATCCACTGTTCTCCCTAGCTTAGTATCATCTACAAATTTAGAGACTTTTCTCTTGACACCCATCTCCAAATAGTTTATACAAATCAGAAAAAGCAAGGGTCCCAACACTGATCGCTTGGGAACACCACTTTCAACTCATTTCCAGTCTGCGAAATATTCATCTATACCTATCCCCTCTCCTTTAGCCAATTTCTACACCAAGGACCCATCAATACCAAACATTTCTAATTTGCCAATGGACCTGCCATGTAGCACTGCATTCTGAAAGTTGAAACATATGCCATCACAGCAATACCTTCATCCACTGCTTGTGCCACCTTGTCAAAGGACTCAATTTACCCAATTTATGAAAGAACTCTCATTATTTTTCTTGAAGGACATATTTATCTTATCCTGTATTATGGACTTCATCAGTTTTTCCACTATCAAGCTGACAGGTCAGTAGTTTCTTGGGTTATCCTCTGAGCCTTTCTTAAACTGCTTCATATTTTCAAAGTCTCCAGTCCCCAGTTCTAATCAAATATTTAGAGGGATCTGGAAAATTTCTGTCACTAGCTCTGCAATTTGCTCCCTTACCTCACATCTGGAGTAAATCCCATCCAGGCCTGGCAATTTTGCTATCTGGAGTACTGCCAGTCTTTTTGGCACCTCTTTTTTTTAATCCACTGCTATACTGCTTGGTTGCTCAATGCCCACATTTTCAACTGGCCCATTGTCACCATTTTCTAATTTAGACTAGAAAGATTGCTGACAGGATTTGATACACAAGAAAGAAAAAAAAAGCTTGTGTGGAGTATAAATATCAGCACAGACCAGTTGGACCAAACAGCTTCTCTACGCTACAGAATGCATGCAATTTGGTGCAAAAGATTTCAGTGTCTGATGCAAAACCCCTCTAACTTAACCCTGATAATCACAGTCAAATAAGCAATTGAGAAACAGCATGCCTTTTGTTTTGGTTCCTCATTGATGTGTTTTCCGGAAATTGTCAAGGGAGAGGGATACCTCAGTGGTTGTGAATACAGCTTTTCTCAGTTGTCAGTTTTTGACACAAGCCATTATTAAAACTCAATTGTCTCACCATCTTGTGCTATTGGCACCCTGATTTTGGTGGTAGTACAATAAACAAATAAATACTGCATTACAATCATCAAAAATTGCACGTCCTAAAGAAATTGGATCCAATGGTTTCATCTGAATCAACCACCTTAATCTCAAAAGATCTGACACAAGCAAGCAGATGTACCCAATTGGTTCAGTACCTCCCTTTTCTGATTTATTAGACAATCACTGGGGGAAAGCAATAGATAAACAAATATCTGGGTTGCAATTCCATTGGATTAATGGCCATTATATCAACAGAAATTAAATGGCAAGGATACCATACATCTGCTGTCAATGCAGTCTTTAAAGTTGAAAACACCTATCCATTTATTCTAGGAACATAGCTGGAAACAATTAAAGTCACATCAACATCCATTTTACAGCTTCAAAGAAAAACCTTTCAAATTGTTTTTTAAAAGCATAATGCCACCGTGTGACCAGGTCCTGGTCGGCAATGCTCCCGGAACAATATACACAGCTGGCCTCTACTGGATTAAGAATGGGAGTTAATAGTAGATAATAAGGTAATAGCTTATGAAATGAAAAAATACTGCCATCTTCGTTGTACAGGAATCAAAAACCTTTTCAGTAATGCTGTAAATTAGGATGTGGAAAAGAGAGAGGAACTTGGTGAAACTACAATCACTTGGAAATTGATACTGAGCATAATGATAAACCTGCAGACAGGCAAGTCTCCGGATCCTGATGGACTGAGTGCCTAATGAAGAACTGTACGCTCTGGTGTTAATTCTCAAAAGTGCTTTAGATTCTGGAAAGGTTCCACTGAACTAAACAGTAGCAAATGTAACTCATCTAGTCAAGAAGGTAGGGAAGCAGAAATCAAGGCAAGCTAATAAACTTGACATCTGTTGTAGGAAAAGCTGTTCAAGTTGATCACCAAGGAGATTATAGCTGGGCACTTAGAAAAAACTCAAGGTAATCAGAACTAGTCATCAGGGATTTGAGAAAGGGAAATAATGTTTCAACAATTTATTGGAGTTCTTTAAAGGGAAAAAAATGAGTTGTGGATAAAGGGGATCCTGCAGGTACTGTGTACTTGGATTTTCAGCAGTTGTTTGACAAGGTGCCATATTAAAAAAAACTATATAGAAGCTCATAGTGCAGGGAGTAGCATTTTAACACGGATAGATGATTGGCTAACTAGTAGAAAAGTGCATTACGTCTCAGTAGGATAGCGCATTAGAAATCTATCCCCACTATTCCCAACATCAAAGTTAAAGACTTTATAAAGGTCTGCAAAATTCCCCAATTTATCTTTCTTCAGACTCAGATTAACAGAAAAACTGGACTAATATTCTTACTTAACAAGAATTAGTACTCAACAAATAAAAAAATTCTAGCTGCAGATAATCACTTAGGAGCCAGCAATATTAGCTCTACTGGTTAAAGCTCTACCCCAACACCTTCCTCCCACCCCCATCATTTCACTGAAATTAAGAAAAATGAGGAGTGGGGGATCTAAGAAAACTACAAAATTCTGACAGGACTAGGCAGGATAAATGCAAGAAGGATGTACCTGACGAGCAGAGTGTCCAAAATTAAGAGTCTCTATCTAAGAATTTCTTCATTGAGAAAGTGAAGAGCCTGTGGAACTGTCCACCACAGAAAGCAGTTGAGACCAAAACATTGAATGTGTTCAAGGAGTTAGATGTCATCTGAGGGCTGAAGGGATCATAAGTTATGGGGAGGTAGTGGGAATAGGGTATCGAGTTAAACGATCACATTAAATGGTAAAACAGGCTCAAAAGACAGAATGGCACACCCCGGTCCTTTTTTTTAAATGGCTGTGTGTTTCTATGTTTTCCTTTATTATGAGATAATCTGAACATAAATGTAAAGATGTTAGGTTCAAATTAGGACACCGATCAATTATTGTGTGCAGCTTTAACTTCATTATTTAATGATTTTTTTATTTTAACTGATGCATCGGATCTGGATGATGCTGGCTAAGCCAGCATTTATTGCCCACCGAATGGTTACCCTTAGGAAGGTGGTACTGAACTACCTTCGCAAGTGGCCTGCATGGGTTCAAGGCAGAAGCTCACCACCGCCTTCTCAAATAAACATTGGTCCAGTCAGCAATGCCCACATTCTATCAACAAGTTTCCTTTAAAAAAAAACTTCTTTTAAAAATAAGTGGCTTGGAGGTAGTTCAGAGAAAGTTTACTTGATTGACACGTTGATCGAGTGCTGTCTTATGGTAGGTTGGACAGATTGGGTTCAGTTCTAATGAAGTTCAGAAGAGTAAAGGCTGACAAGATTAAAGTGTATAAGATCCTGAAAGGTCTTGAGGAGCTATTGTCACCTTTTCATACACCTGTTTTGTAGTGTTATTGTGAATTTGTGACTAATTCGGTTGTCTAGAACCTCAAAATCTACACCATATTAAGATTGTACCTCTTCTGTGAATTACATCACCATTCTTTAATGCGTCAAACTAGATGGTCTTGCTAAACTGCAAACTAATAAGACGAGAAAATCATGAGTCAAAGTAAGTCAATATATCCACCGTTCTAACTCAGTTGTAACTTCCATAGCTAAATTTTCTTGTCTTCCTACTATTGTCTTGCATTCTAAAACAAAATCTTGCAATAGATTATCTATCCAGATTATCAATATAAATTCTACAATCTTGCACAACTGGATGCAATTAATTGTATGAAGTTTACAACCAACACATGCAATCACAATAATTTGAACATACATTAACTCGAACATACCAAAACCATACTTGAGCAAACTATGAAGGCATAAATCTAAGATGCTCATCAGTGGTATTTCTATTTCCTTGTAAACATCATACAAATTCATGTGTTGATTCAACAGGGGATTGCTGCAGCCTTTTATATACAAATATTGCTTTGCTTTAAAACATGGCCTGATTAAAAAAAAATCTGAAAATATCACCACAATAAATTTGAAGGCATTTGGTTTGTAAGGAAACTTTACATCATACTTTTAAGTATACTGTACAGAATTTTTAAAATTTCACTAATTGCTCAACTCTAATTGCACTTGAAAAAGGTGATGCAACATCACCTTATTTAACCACCGCAGCCTGTGAAATTGCACAAATGCTGTTAGGTTAGGAAATCATGGCATCACAGAACAGACACAGCTCAGATGGAGACCATTCAGCCCACTGTGTGAATTCGGCTCTCTGCAGGAGCACCTCATCTAGCACCTACAAACTTATCCTTTTCAGACAATTATTCAGTTCTCCCCTGAAGGCCTCAATTGAATCAGCCTGCATCACATTCCAGATTCCCACTGTTGTTACGCAAAAATGTTTTCACCATCATTTCGTTTCCAATCACCACCTCTCAGACGGGAGCAGCTCCCAGCTTCTCCAATCTATCCAGAGTTGCAGGTTTTTGGTTCCAGGCAATGATGCAAAAAAGCAATTTATTTTAGAGCCAGAGTGACATGTAGCTTGGAAGCGAACTTATTCACAGTTGTGTTTTCATGCATCTTCTGCCCTTGTCCTCCTGGGTAGATGGGAGTTGCAGAGATGATATCAACAATGTACTGAAGAGTTTCTGTCCCCTCCACATTTGAAGAGTCATCTAAACTTGAAACATTTACTTACTTTCTCTCCATGGATGCTGCCTGACCTGCTGTGATCTCCAGCATTTTTTTGTTTTCAGTTGCTGCTGTGTATCTTGTAGATGGCACACACTTTGAGGAAACAAATTTTTAAGGTGAAGGATTGGGGGGGGGGGGCATGCCAACTCAGTGATTTGCTGGATCCGGGATGATGCAAAGTTTTGGGAGTGTTGTTGCACTCAGCCAGCTAAATGGACAGCTTTCCTTCAATGCTTGACTTGTACCTTGCTGATAGTAGGAGAATTTATCAGGAATCGGAGTCGAGTTTCTTCCTGCAGAATCCTCAGTCACTGACTTGCTTTTGTAGCCTGTGTTTGTGTATCTGGTGTGGCTAAGTCTCTGGTTTCTTATGACTTACAAGAATTAAAAATTCAAGCTGTCACATGTCAGCTTCAAGTATCCTTGGGGTAGCATTCAGGAAGCTAAATTTGCAAGTAATCCTCAAAAAGCCTCATTTAATTATCCCCATTAACATTTGAAGGCTGTAGAAAATCACCCATTACTATTACAATGCAGTATGATAATATACCCTTGTGAAAAGGATTATAGTATAAGTGATCAAAAGGGAAAATTTGGAAATTGTTAAAAACAGATGTGAAAGATTACATATTATTCTGGTTCAAACTTGGATCAAACAAAATATTTGCATTTAAATGTTAAGTGTTACATGTACTTCTCGCTCTCGTCTAATTCATACCACACTGTTATTCTTTGTCTCCTCCCAGTTATTTCTGTCACTAAGTTTGCTCTAATATCTTATTTCTTTCAGCTTTCTAATCACCAACAACTCCTCAATCCTCCAAATGCAGCAGTTTATCACCTCCTGCCCTCTGCAGCTTGTTTGTCCAACCTTTCACAAGAAGCTTCCATGAGCATTTGATCTGCTTAATAACTTCTCTATCTGAACATACAGATGAATCATTGGAACCCCAGTTTCAGTCCCATCTCTCATACTGTTTGAGGTCAAGTATTTCTAGAGTTCTCTCCATCTACATTTTCCTGGGAACATTTGCTTGAGAAAGTAGTCTGTTAACTGGCCCTCAGCTTCAAGTTGTTTTTTTTTGCATTTCATGCCTTACTCAAATTTCTGGTTGTGCTTTCAAATTCAAGCCACTTTGAGTCATAGAGTCCCACAGCATGAAGACAGGCCCTTTGGCCCAAACTGGTCCATGCCAATCAAAAAGTCCAATCACGCTAACCCCATTTCCCTGCATTTGGCCCATATCCTTCCAAAACCTTTCCTATCCATGTATTTGTCCAAATAACTTTTAGATGTTGTTAATGTACCCGCCTCAACCACTCCCACTGGCAGCTCATTCCAATTGCGTATTATCTCCTTCATAGCAATCTGCACAATTTGAGGTGACCTGCATATATCCTTCAGGTTTATCTGTTGCTAGACCTTCCTGACAAATTGATTGCTTGGGGAGATTGGAAACAAATTTTCTAGAGATTTTCTTCTGTTTCTCTGGTTTCTTGTACCTTCAGGAGATTACATGGCTATGGAGAGAGGAGGGGAGGTGAGAGGTAGGGCAGGAAATGTTTGATTATGATTCTCTAGGATCAGAAGTCTGAGACAAGTTTATGAAGCAGCTCATCTTTTCCTATTATTTTTTGTATATTACCATTGATTAAAGAATACCACATAAAGGTCCCCTGGGCATTACCCAGATTATCTACACATTCGCCATTTTCTTACTTTTATTCTCATCCACATTATGGCTGCTTTCCTTCAAGTATCCTCATGTAACAGTCATCAATTTATGTCATCGTTATTTATCTGCTCAATCATCAGGGAGTAAAATAATAATAATATTAAAATACAATAAATAAGCATTGACTGCTCTTCAGGAACAATATAAATAGCCTGCAGCAAAGTATAACTGGATATCTCTAATTCCAGACATTCTGTCCAGTTGTTTGAAATTTCAGTTGCAAAAGCTGCAAAATATAATATTAGTTTTCCAAGAGAGGTAAAGGTCTAACTTACTTATAACTGTACAGCACCATGGTCTCATCAGGCCATCAACTGCAATGACTTCACTTATCAAATACTTCAGCACAAGTTCAGAGTCTGGGCCCTTTGCCATTACAATGAAGTTGAAAGGGACCCTTAAGAGAATGAGTTATTAATTGGCATAGAAGTTACTTGAGAGCACTCTTATAATAATTAAACAATGACCACAGGAAAAAGGACAGGTGTAAACTGATAAGCCGGACAATCAAGATTTATTTTTAATTTAATCTATTTTTACACACCTCTGGAGCAGGTGCGATTTGTACCCAGGACCCCTGCTCCAGGGGTCACTACCACTGCACCACAAAGCGGCCCTAGGACAATAAATGTTTTTTTTAAAAACATTTAATCTATTTTTCGAATCAAACTGTTCAGAGACTTTATTACACGCTTCTCTGGAGCAGGTGGGGCTTGAACCCTGGCCTCCCAGTCCAGATAAACAGACAATATCACTGCACCACAAGGCAGACCAGAGGACAATCAACGCTATGTTAGGAAGTAGAGTGATAACGCCTGGAATGGCCTTTTGGTAAACTGGCAGAGACTGAAGTTATGGAATTACACATGAGATTTTCATATGCTTGGTATGGAGAAATGCAGGAAGTGAGGAAAATCCTGAGTTTCTATGGACAACTGAGCTACATTGGTCCAAAGGCAGATCAAGAACAAAACAGACTTAAACCCAACTGATTTGGCTTTTGTATCAACAATGGCGATGCAAAAATATTTAGACATAGTAATGTGTGTGTATTCAAGAACACGCATATTATGTTTTCTGTTAATTTTCATAGCAACCTTATTATGGCACATTATGGGTTTCTGGTCTATTTGTAGTCGCTAATCTGAGTAGCTCTTCACCATTCGTCACAGCTCCCCCAGAAAATAACTTTTCCTTCCAAGCAGCAGAACTCTAACTAGGTCAATCAGATTTTCCATGTAAACAGCCTAATCCCCACACAGTGTTGCAATACATCAAATCGAATGTATTTTGACAATACTGTGATGCAACTCTGTGCCCATTACTGCACACAAAGCAAATTCCATTCTTGCCTTCAGGTATAAACGAGAAATCAATCACATCACCCTAAAGCATGAAGCAAAGAAGATGAAAGGAAGAAAAGGTAAAATAAACAAACTGTATGCCATCCCAAGGCACATTCCAAAAAGCTCAGCAGTAAGGTCAACAACATACTTGGGGAGATGAGTGTGGGTGGGACATGTACCCCCCCTAATATACTGTAAGGAGAAAATTGGAAATGAGAAACCAGAAAATAGTTCAATAAATTAAGCCCTCCAAGATCATTTAAAATAAGTACACAGGTCACAGATTTAACTCCAAAGTCAGGCAATGTGACAGTGCAAAGCAACTGCCTTGAGCAGTTCAACTTCAATCTTCCACCATGCATCAGGTGTAAAACACATTCTGTAGTGTTACGTAAACATAACCAATGTACTGAGTTCTAAAAGCATAAGAAAATTCAAGGACACAAAAACACCTTCTGCAACATAATGAATTTCCCAAAACTGTGTTCATAAACTGGCCCAATTTTTTCAAAAAAACTTCTCCCAATAGATTCTATTAACAGAAGGATATGTAGATGGCAGAAGCAGGCTGTACCACATAACTGGATAGAACAGACCATTTGGCCTCTCTCCTCTTCAATGTTATACATGTTGAAATCCACAAATGTTCACAGCACAAAAAGAAATCTATTAAATGTGCCTGCTCCACGACAATGATTTAATCCCATTCTTCACTCTTCCTTGACTGGTGCATATTTAAAATATTCAGCAGCTTTATTTTCAAAGGTTCCAAGAATCCTGCTTCCACCAACATTTCTGGTAGAGCATTGCAACTCATGAAACCTTTGAAGAGATTAATTTTATGCCCCTTAAGTTTAACTCATTGACCAATAGAAATATGTCAGCAAACCAGCTCCATCAGATCATATTGAACAATTTTAACTGAGATGAAAAGTTTCTCTAGTCTTTTCTCATAACCAAAGCCTCTCATCCAACACAGTCTTTGGGAATCTTTATTACACCCAAGGCACTGACATAACCCAATCCACATTATAGAATCCAGAAGTACCCTCAATTTACAATTTTATTTTAAAACAAACTATTTGTATTTTCTCAGTGTCCTAGCCTCCTATAGCACTGGATTTCATTTAGAGTCTTTCATATGGAAGATTCCCAACTCCCAAAACAAAAACTAGAGCATGCAGAATCCTATCAGCTTCTTATGGAATAGTGGTAGTGTCGCGGCTCAAGTTCCCACCAGCTTCAGGTGTATCGTAACACATCTGAATTGGATGATTAAAAGTATCTACCATCATCACTACACAACACAGGCCTTTACTGTGCCAACAGAGTTTCTAGGGCTCTTGTGGCACAGTGATAGTTTTCCCACCTTTGGGCGAAAAGATCCAGGTTAAAGTGCTAACTGCCCTGGGAATGTGACATAAAATGTTTGATCAGGTTAATTAAACTAACTGTGGTACCATTTGAGTCACACAGCACATGGCAGTGTTCCTATCTCAGAAGTAAAATGCCAGAGTTCAAGTCTCACATGCTCCAGAGGATGTCATAACATGTCTGAACAGGCTGATTAAAATTATCTACAGATTTATTTGTCAAAGTCTTCAAAAAGAAAATCTGACCTTCTGCAGCAGGAAAGTCATCCACTAAAATTATTCCAGCAGGTTGTTATTGCTGTACATGCACTATTTCAGCTTAACCCTCAGAATGGCCATTGCGATACATTACCGAGGCAAGTGGGCCTCTCGTGGTATTGTGGGTATGCCAAATTTTTTTAATCGGAGGCTCAACTTCACTTATTTCTGAAGGTTATTCCATGTCAATAATCGAATTCTACAATCATTCATAAGATTTGTTAAATCAGTCCCTCATGCTGTTCTGTTATGTAGATCTCCAAGCAGATTGGAAAGTAGTACAAAATCTGAATAACAAATTATTATCCTGTCCTTCAAATCAAATACTTTGAAAAGCATTTGACATAGGAGCATAGGAATTGGGTGCGGGATCAGGAAATTCAGCCCTTCCAGCCCACTCTGCCATTAACATGATCATGGCTGATCATACCCTGGTCTCAACTCCACTTTCCTGATTGCTCCACAATAGCCCTTTATCCCACGTTTCGTCAGAAACATATCTATTTCTTTCGTGAATCTGTTGATTGATTCTGCCTCCACTTGACTCCATGGCAGTGTGTTCCACAGATTCACAACCCTCAAAGAAGCGGTTTCTCATCTCAGTTTTGAAACTACCTCTCCCTCACTCCATATGCATGCACGCTTGTTCAAGACTGTTCCACAAGGGAGAACATCTGTTCAATTTCCACCTTAACAATCCCCTTTAGCATTTTATATACCTCAAAACGGATCACCCCATCCCATTCTTCTGAACTCCAATGCGTACAAGCCCAAGCTTTTCAACTGTTCCATGTACAACAGCCCTTTCAACTCTTGAAATCAACCGTGTGAACCTCCTCTGAACTGCCTCCAATACCACCACATCTTTCCTCAAGTAAGGAGACCAAAGCTGGACACAATACGCCAGACATGGTCACATCAATGCCTTACATAATTGTAACACCACTTCATTACTTTTATAATACAATCCTTTTGTAATAAATGCCAGGATTCCATTTGCCTTCCTTATATGCTGCACCTCCGTACCTAAAGTCTGCAATTCATGCACAATGCTCAGATGGCTCTACACTGACACACTTTATATTTGCTTCCCATTTATATAATAAGTTGTCCTTCTATTTTTTTCCAGCCATAGTGGACAGCCTTGCACTTATCCACATTAAATACCCTCTGCTAGATTCCGGCCCACATTCTAGCCTATATTCATCTTTAAACTCTAGCTCATCACTGCCTGGTTTCCAACTTATTTTAGTATCATCCATGAACTGTCAATAGTTGCAGCAATTTTACTTCAGGATTCAAACTTTCTTACTCAGTACTGCTTTAAACCACAAGCAAAATCTAAATTGAGAAGTAGATTTTGGCAATTATTGATGGAGGGGATATCTCCATTTGCACAGAAAAAGACCTGCAAGCAACAACAAACTGATTAGTTTCTGAAGATATTGCATGTACCTTACTCATTGCTGGTCCACAATTTTGTTCACTCTCACATCACCATACAGAAATATTCATAGATCAATAACGAATGAGAAATTAGCTGTTTACCATTTATTTGGTTGTTTTTATACTGAGAGTCAAAAAATATCTATCAAGAATAACTTTCCACAGAATATATTACAGTCCTTCAAAAAACAGTTTGTGTTAATGAAAGATTCTGCTGAAATATTTATGATATCATAGCTAGAAATACCTTCTGAACTTGAATAATGATACATTTCCTAAATACTCTCACTCTTCATCTTCACTTTTGCTGATCACTTTGGAATGAGAGAATGAGGAGGAAATGAAACTGGTGTAACCATTTCAAACACAACACAAAATGTTTATTGGTTTGGTTTATTTCCTTTATGTCATCCAGAGGTCTGTTTAGAGAAAACTTAGAATAAACAATTTGAATTGCCCAATGAAGAATCCAAGGTTCAGTATACTTCTAGGAGAAAGCAAGACTGCAGATGCTGGAGATCAGAGTAGAGAGGGTGGTGCTGGAAAAGCAGAGCCGGTCAGGCAGCATCAGAGGAGTATGAGAATCGGCAATTCAGGCATAAGCCCTTCCTGATTAAGGGCTAATGCCTGAAACGTCGATTCTCATGCTCCTCGGATGCTGCCTGACCTGCTGTGCTTTTCCAGCATCAGTGTACTTCTGCCAGCAAATCAATTCTCAAGAATTTCAGTAATTCTGAGGTTTCTTCCAAAGTTCCCGCTCTGTTTCCTTGTGTACCTTGGACTATTTCTTTATCTTTTATTCCTAGTCGTATCTGCTTCCATGTTGATGAGAGCTTACTTAATATACTTGCTGAGCATACACTGCTTTCCTTATGTCAAATAATTCAAAATAAATCTCTACATTTAGTAAAGCAATGTTTACTGACCAGGATATTACTAGTGTTCCCAAATGAACACTTTGTTCCTCTCTACTACACACCACAAACACATACTTGTTATAGTTTAAATTAACTATACAGAAGTTAGCAATTTTCTGGAAAGCCATGAAGTACATTTGCAGCTGCGAGGGTGGATGAGTAAGCAACAGACGTCAACAACCCTTAGTGTTCAGCTGAAAGAAGGTACAACTTGTGCAGGGTGAGAGGCTTACTATTTTTACATGTATGAATAATGTTAATATTACTGTGAAGCTAACCTGTCGTCTACAGCAATTCAAATATTCACAAATCTTTCCTTTTGGCTATCATGAAGTTGCTTGCTGAAATAGACCCTCAAATTTATTAAATACGCATAGACATTGAAGTGCCCACTAATATTCCTGCACTAGAGCTGGAAAATGTAACTGACGCTTTGGAGTATACAAGTACATACATTGCATTTAAAAGCTTGTAAAGGCTCAAAGTTATCTTGTACATTAAAAATAATTTACATTTATATAAATCTTTGTGGCCAAGGTGTGCATAATGCATGAAGATGATTGCACTTGACAACACATCTGTTTCCCAAGAATTAGGTCCCAGTTTGGAAAGACCTTGTGGGAAAACTTAGATGGCAAGCAACAGCTACTTGCATTTATACTGTAATAACATGGCAAAAAATTTTCACAAGACTGTTAACAATGGCACTGAGCCACTAAGGAAATATAGAAACAGATGAGCTAGGATATCAGGAGCGTCTTAAAGGAGTAAAGAGAGTGTGTGCCTGTGTACATGTGTTCCAGAGCCTACACACTAGACAGTTGAAGAGATAAATGCCAATGGAGAAGTGAAGGAATGCACAAAATGGAGACGTGCAAAGATAGCAGAGAAATGTGCACCTGCAGATTAAAGAGATATGGAACGACAAGAGAATAGAGGGATTTGAGAACAAGACCAAAAACTTTAATATTGTGATATTGCCCCATCAGAAGCCAGCACAGCACAATGGTGAGTGAATGGGACTTGGTATGAAATAGAATATGGTCAGCAAAGCTTTGAATCAGCTCAAATTTAGGGGGATAGAAGATGGAGCCAGCAAGAATGATGGGATATACAAGTTGTAAGTTTGCTCACTGAGCTGGTAGATTTGTTCTCAGATGTTTCATCACCATGCTAGGTAGCATCATCGGTGAGCCTCCAGTGAAGCACTGGTGTTCTGTCCTGCTTGCCATTTGTGTGTCTTGGTCTGTGGTGGTGGGTGATATCACTTCTGGTTGTTTTTCTGAGAGGTTGGTAAATGGGGTCCAAATCGATATGTTTCTTAATGGAGTTCCAGTTTTAATGCCAGCCCTCTAGGAATTCTTGTGTATATCTTTGTTTAGCCTATCTCATGATGGATGTATTGTCCCAGTTGAACTGGTGCTCTTTGTCTGTGTATGGATACTAGTGGTAGTTGGTAATATCTTTTAGTTGCAGCCCTTGCAGGGTATTTTGTATAGGACGTACATTCTGCTGGTTATTGGTTCTGGGTCCTTTAAATTCATCAGGAACTGTTTCAGTGTGGTAGTACGTTTATGGGCTACCATGATGCCTAGAGGCCAGAGTAGTCTGGTCATCATCTCAGAGATGTCTCCTGTAGTTGAGCATCTGGTCAGTGTGCGTCCACATAGTGAACCCAAAGGACAACATCCTCCAACTAGTAAACCTGTGCCTCACAACTCACTTCACCTTCAATGACAAGATCTACAAACAAATCAATGGGACACCTATGGGATCACCAATATTGGGACTCTTAGCAGAACCAGTCATGCAGAGGTTAGAGTGAACAGCCCTTTCCATGATCCAGCCCCAAGTTTTGGGTCTGCTACGTGGATGACACCTTTGTCATCACAAAACACAACAAATTAGAAGAAATCCACAAATACATAAACAGCATCCTTACTGGTATAAAGTTCACCAAAGAGGAAGAGAACAACAAGACTCCCCTTCATAGATGTCACAGTAGAATGAAAAGCCAGAGAGCTGCAGACCAGTATCTACAGGAAAGCCACACATACCAACCAGATACTCAACAACAGGAGCAATCATCCCAACACCCCAGGCGGAGCTGCATCAGGACATTATTTAAACGAGCCCCAAACACATTGCAGCACCCAGGAACTATGAGAAACAGAGGAAAAACATCCATACAACATATTCAGGAACGGGTACCTGGTAAGCATAGTCCACCAATTCTTACGCAACAGACCTAAACAAGACAACAACACACCCACAGACTCTAGCCACCTGCCATACGTTAACAAACATTACATTGGACAAACGGGCAGAAAACTAGCCACCAAAAGACTGACCAACTATCACTAGTAACCATACACACAGACAAAGAGGGAAACCAGTTCAACTACGATAGGCTAAACAAAGACACACACGGGAATCCCTAGAGGCCTGGCATTCAAACCAAAACTTCATTAACAATCATATCAATCTGGATCCCATTTACCAACCTCTCAGAAAAAGAACCGCAAGTGATATTACCCACCACAACAGACCAAGACACAAAAATAGCAAGTGGGACAAAACACCGTGCTGCAAGGCTCTCATGATATTACCTAGCATGGTGATGAAATGTGAGAACACACCTACCAGCTCAGTGAGCAAATTTACAACCTAATTCACAACCTGAGCTATAAATCTTTAAAATCAGGATACACAAGTCGAAAGACAAGACTGACATGGATAAGGTACAGAGATGGGCAGTATTAAAGGAGGAAGTACGCTGAGCTGAACGTGTGGATGTGTGACCAGAATCTCATCAGTCTTAATTATGATGCCAAGGTTATGAACAAGAAACCAATACAAAATTAATGCTCTTAGGGTGAAGTACTTCTGGTGTTTAGGAGGTAATCTGGCACAAGGAACTTTGGAAGCTTAGTTGTGTGTAGTAAGATCCCATAACTACAATCAGATAATGACTAGGTGCACTTTAAATGGAGTTGGTCACACCTGCGCACACACACACCATGAGTGCTGGGGATAAAATAAGCACTACCGCACTTAGGTGGTAGTGTGGGGGTTAAATAAAAAAAAATGAACAGATTGTGTGAATAAAGATTCGTGCACTTTGTGTCTTTCACTGTGTCGCACACCTGCACACACACACACACCATGGGTGCTGAGGGAAAATTAAGCACTACCGCACTTAGGCGGTAGTGTGGGAGTTAAATTATTTAAAGAAAAGAAAGAAAAAAAGAAAAAAAAAGAAAAGAAAAAAAAAGAAAAATAAATGGAGTTGGTTTAAGTGATAATGCTCACCAGAACTCTGGAAGAAATTCCCTATGTTTTTCAAGTAGTTAACAGAATCTTTTGCAATTGCCCAATTTAGTTTTAAGGATTTTAATTAACTTTCTTATATAAAAGCTGGCACCCCCAGCAGTGGATCACCTGTTTACAATTACAATGATCAGTTAGCTTAGATTCAACACTAAACCATAATTTGAACCATGGTCAATTGACACATAAGTGAGGATGTTACTAGTAAGCCAAGGCTTACCCTTTAGGTAGGAATATACACAAGTATGATAAATGCAAATTCACACTGTCTTTCATAAATAGTTCAAGTTCTCATTCCAGCCTCTCATTCTCAATTCTAAAGTACAATTGTCACATTTGCAGACTAACTGAATGAAAGATTGGTAACTGACAAGAGTGTTACTGGAATTGGCAGAGGACACAATTGCAATCATGTTGCCTTGGGCATCTATTGTCTAAGTTACTATTCATGATAGGGTATTTTAGCATTTAATGTTTCTCTAAAAACGGCTACGTTGCAATTATCTTAAAGGTCTAATGTTGAATGAAGTAGGGGCTTTATGTCCATTAGCTTGATCAAGTTCTAACAAGCAACTCCAAGAAGAGCAAACTAACAAATACATCACTAACTGAGATATACATTTGTAGCACATACATTTCCACTATGTTCTCTACTGTAAGCATGCAAAAGAAAAGCCACAAATTATAGATCTCATTTTATCCGATACAATTCGGGCAGTTAGCTTGCCAAGCAGTCCATGTTAAATTCAAATTTATATTTATACAGCAGAACATCAAAGTTGAATGTGAAAGGGCGAGAGAGTTCATAAGACTCATGAGAATGGCTTCAGGAGTGAGGAACTTCGGTTTTGTAGGCAAATTAGGGAAGTGGGGACTGTATTCTTCAAACAAAAAGCTGTTAGAGGTACTCAAATCATGAGGGGTCTTGAAAGTAGGTAAGGAAAAGTTGTTCCCAATGGTTAAAGAATTGAGAACGACAGGACAGTTTTTAAGGTATTTGGTAAAAGTAGCAATCATGACATCAGGTAAAAAAAATTTCACCCAGCAAAGGAATCTGGAATGCACTACCACAGTGTGTAATGGAGGCAGATTCCATTGAAGAGAATTTTGGATTATTAACCAAAAAGTAAGGATGTGCAGGGTTACAAAGAGAAAAACAGTGAAGTGACACAAGGCAAATTTCTCCTTTGAAGGGCTAGCACAGAGACGAAGTATCGAATGACTTCCTATGTTGTTGACATCCAGTGATTCTGAGTTGGCTTCACAACAGTTTGAAACCTCTATATACTCAATCAGCTGCGCTCTCCTTTATTCTCCCCTATCTCCAAGTTCCGACTAGTTCTTTGCAACGGAACAGAACGCCAAGGTGACACAGTCCATGAAACTATGTAGTTGAGATTTAGGCTGCTGGTGAACACATCCGCCTAAAATTGCATAACACTCTCTCATTTCAAAACACAGTAGAAACCTGAAAGTTTGTGCCCTACCCCTGTGGTTTCTCTCCAAACTCTCGGGTTGAATTTAAGATTCCTCTGCCTGAATTGTTGAGCTCACTGCATTAAAATTGGAGCTGGGGCATCTCTTTCCTTTTAAAGAGAAAGCACTTGAATGTGCAGAACATTAACACAGGAAGCAGACTAAAAGACAAATGAAGGTGCAAGCTGTTGTCCACCCTGCTCAGGCAGAGACTGTAATGTGAAGGAGGGAGGGTGTTGCCGAGAAGGCAGCAGCTGCTTGTGGGAGGCCTACCCCCAGTAGTAGGGCCTGGTGCCTCCGCCTCCCTCTCGCTAAACCCGCTTCACTCCTCCTTACCTTTTCGCCTAAAAAATGACATGTTCGGGGACTATGCGGGAATTGTGGCGCCGCTCGTTCAGTGCATGGCCGGCGGCTCAGACCTCGCTTCATTCATTATACGAGAGGGAAAGAGGGAGCTGTCAAACCGGCACTTCCTCCTCCTCATAGTCTTCTGTCGGCGGCCATCGAGCCGAGCGGAAACCGACGGAGCCGAGCGCTGCCGAAGGAACGTGAGTGGAGCCGAGCGCTGCCGAAGGAACGGGAGTGGAGCCGAGCGCTGCCGAAGGAACGGGAGTGGAGCCGAGCGCTGCCGAAGGACGTGAGTGGAGCCGAACGTTGCCGAAGGATGGTGAATCTAGCCGAGCGTTGCCGAAGGGACGTGAGTGGAGCCGAGTGCAGTGCGCCGAGTAGAGCCGAAAGGATGTGGTTGGAGCCGAACGAAGGCGAGTGGAGCCGAACGCCGCCAAAAGACTGTGAATGGAGCCGAGCGTTGCCGAAGTAAAGTGAATGGAACTGAGCGCTATGAACGAAGGAAACCGCGCAAACGCACTAAAGTGCTAGACTCAGTAGGAGAGACCCCAAAAGGACAAGGGACCCTGGACTCTGCATAGTTGCATTCGCACACTGCAGCCACAAACAGATACCTCGCACAAGTCAGCTATATTTAGCACCAAACCTTTGTTTCCCAAGTTCTATTTTTCTCTGTTAAATCCGCTGGGAAAGCAAACACGTTGGTCGTTAAAAGTTGGACTTGCGGGTGGTTACTAATATATTATTCGTGGTCCGAAGTGCCCATCTCAAACTTGAACAGCATCCACGTATTTTCTGCCAGTTTTATGTTGTTGATTACTTTTAATATACAGGAGTTTATAAGTAAAAATGTGGACATTTTTTAAAGAAACAGACTGAAATAATTAAGTTCAATAAAACAAAGAGTTTACTTCAGGTTGTTTACTCAAGGACTACATAAAGCTTGTCAGAGAGATATAGAGATATATAGCAGGGAAACAGACCCTTCCGTCCAACTCGTGTGTGCTGACCACATATCCTAGCGTAATCTAGTTTCATTTGTTAGCATTTGGCCCATATCCCTCTTAACCCTTCCTATTCATATACCCAGTCAAAAGCCTTTTAAATGTTGTCAAGTTGCAGTCTAAAATTGTAGAACTTAATGTTGAGGAGAAAGTGAGGTCTGCAGATGCTGGAGATCAGAGCTGAAAATGTGTGGCTGGAAAAGCGCAGCAGGTCAGGCAGCATCCAGGGAACAGGAGATTCGACGTTTCGGGCATAAACCCTTCTTCAGGAACTTAATGTTGAGTCCAGAAAGCTGTACAACACCAAGTCAAAGGATAAGGTAATGTTTGAGCTTTATTGGAACACAATGGCAGGCCAGTGACAGGGAGGTCAGAGTGGGAGCAGGGCCTAGATTTTATATGCCCAGTGAAAGCAATGTTAGGTCATGTTCGCAGACTGAGTTGAGGAGTTCTGAAAAGAAGACGCTCAACCTGTCTTGGGTCTATCTGATGTAACGGAAACTGCATCATGAATAGCAACTATAATGTATTAAATTGAAGGAAGTGCAAGTAAATCACTGTTTAACTCATAAGGAGGACTTATACACTTAATGGTAAAGTCCTAGGGAGTGTTGCTGAACAAAGAGACCTTGGAGTGCAGATTCATAGCTCCTTGAAAGTGGAGTCGCAGGTAGATAGGATAGTGAAGAAGGCGTTTGGTATGCTTTCTTTTATTGGTCAGAGTATTGAGTACAGGAGTTGAGAGGTCATGTTGCGGCTGTACAGGTCATTGGTTAGGCCACTGTTGGAATATTGCGTGCAATTCTGGTCTCCTTCCTATCGGAAATATGTTGCGAAACTTGAAAGGGTTAAGAAAAGATTTACAAGGGTGTTGCCAGGGTTGAAGGATTTGAGCTACAGGAGAGGCTGAACAGGCTGGGGCTGTTTTCCTGGAGTACCGGAGACTGAGGGGTGATCTTATAAAGGTTTACAAAATTATGAGAGGTATGGAGGATGTTGCCAGGGTTGGAGGATTTGAGCTATAGGGAGAGGCTGAACAGGCTGGGGCTGTTTTCCCTGGAGTACCGGAGACTGAGGGGTGACCTTATAAAGGTTTACAAAATTATGAGAGGTATGGATAGGGTAAACAGATAAAGTCTTTTCCCTGGGGTGGGGAGTCCAGAACTAGAGGGCATAGGTTTAGGGTGAGAGGGGAAAGATATAAAAGGGACCTAAGGGGCAACTTTTTCACGCAGAAGGTAGTACGAGTATGGAATGAGCTGAGAGTGAGTATGGGAGAGAGTGTGTGGGAGTGACAGTGAGGATGGGAGAGAGAATGTGAGAGTGAGAGTGAGAATGGGAGAGACAGTGTGAGAGTGAGAGTGATAAGGAGGACAATCCATCCTTTTTCACATTAATAAGGAACACAGTCCAACCCTTTTCTCATTGGTAAGGAACACAATCCACCCTTTTTCTCATTGATAAGGAATACAATCCCCACTTTTCTCATTGATAAGGAACACAATCCCACCTTTTTCTCATTGATAAAGGACACAGGCCCCCTTTTTCTCACTGATAAAGAACACTATGACTATGACTCTATGACTATTTTGGACCCTGGCCAGTGAAAAGGCTGGTGTTGAAACTCCTGTGCTTGCATGGATAGGTGTGTTTGGAAAGGAAGGGGATTTTGGGGGTGTCACAGAGAAATTATCCCTTTGGAATTCTGAAAGAGGAGGTTGGGGAATGCTGTATGTGGCAGAAATGCCAAAGGGTTATATATTCCAAAAAGTATATGCAATCATTTTGGAAGTGTGTTGTTAATAGTAGTTGTTTAGTTTCATTAAGTTGTGTAAATACACGTTGTAATCATAACAATTCAAGCTACCCTTGCGTGTGCTTTAGTTGAGCAACTATGAGATTTACAAGTGAAGTCCATCCATCTCGATATAAAAATTTGCAATTTCTCTTTCTCACACCACAACATTCAAATATATTGTATAGATAACATAATAACTGCTGTAGCAAATAGATATATGGTAACAGAATTGTGCAAAGTTTTCATTTCATGGGAATCAAATGGGATTAATTGTACCATTGGAAATTATTCAATCTTTAGTAAATTATGCTCCTTTTAAACCTCCAGAATGCTAGTTTTGAAAAAAAGATGCTTTACACCAGAATTTGTCACTAAGTATCAAACAAAGTTTGATCCTCGGTAATGGAAATGTTAGTGAAATGTGGTGCTGGAAAAACACAGCAGGCCAGGCAGCATCCGAGGAGCAAGAGAATCAACGTTTCGGGCAGAAGCCCTTCTTCAGGAATGAGGCTGGTGTGCCAAGCGGGCTGAGATAAAAGATAGGGGGGAGGGAATTTGGGGGAGGGGTGC
>NC_057737.1:12804366-12809064 GCF_004010195.1 Chiloscyllium plagiosum | reverse complement strand
TCCCCCCTACCTTTTATCTCAGCCCGCTTGGCACATCAGCCTCATTCCTGAAGAAGGGCTTATGCCTGAAATGTCAATTCTCCTGCTCCTCGGATGCTGCCTAGCCTGCTGTGTTTTTCCAGTACCACATTTTTCAACTCTGGTACTCCAGCATCTGCAGTCCTCACTTTCTCCTAATGGAAATGTTAATCCCTATATTAAAATCTATGTATAAAAGGTGTATAAGTCAATCTTTAAGATTTTTAGTTAACTATCCTGAGCAGGGGAGAAATGTTACTAGGCTAATCCAGAGAGTTTAGATTAGATTAGATTACTTACAGTGTGGAAACAGGCCCTCCGGCCCAACAAGTCCACACCGCTCCGCCGAAGCGCAACCCACCCATGCCCCTACATTTACCCCTTACCTAACACTACGGGCAATTTAGCATGGCCAATTCACCTGAGCTGCACATCTTTGGACTGTGGGAGGAAACCGGAGCACCCGGAGGAAACCCACGCAGACACGGGGAGAATGTGCAAACTCCACACAGTCAGTCGCCTGAGGCGGGAATTGAACCCGGGTCTCTGGTGCTGTGAGGCAGCAGTGCTAACCACTGTGTCACCGTGCCGCTGATTACTGTCGATGGAGTAATCATCGACAGGTATGAGTTCAGGTGCATACTCAGGAGGGAATTGCGCTGGGACTTACTTTGGGATTGTTCAACATTAACTCTGGACCTCAAAGTCCTAACTGCATCTTAAGGGAAAATGGTGAGAGAACCAACAGGAAGGAGAATATTCACCTCATCATCACCAATCTGCCTGCTGCAGATGTACCTCTCCATGTCAGTATTGGTAAGAGTGATTGCTGCACAGATGTTATGGAGATGAAGTTCCATCTTCACATTGAGAATATTCTCCATTGTATCATGTAGCACTGTAACGGTGCTCAATTGGAAAGACTTTGAACACATGTGGCAACTCGGGGCACTCATGAGGCACCGTGGGCCATAAACAGCAGTGGTATTGTACCCAAACCACGATCTGCAATGACCCAGTGTACCTGTCCCCCCCCAATCAATAATTACCATCAAGCCAGGGGATCAATCCTGGATGAATGAAGAGTGCAGGAGGGCATGTCAGGCGCACCATAAGGCATAAAGCATTGAGATGTCAACTTGTTAGAGCTATAACACAGGACAATTTATGTGCCAAATAGCATAAGCAGCAAGTGATAGAGCTCAGCGATTCCACAACCAACGGATCAGATCTAAGCTATGCAGTACTATCACATCTAACCATAAATGGTGTTTTACAATTCAATACTCACTGGAGGAGGAGGCTCCACAAAGATCCCCAATCTCAATAATGAGGAGCCCAGTGGATCAGAACAAAAAATAAAGCTGAAGCTTTCGAACAATAACAGAATAATAAAACAGAAGTGGGCAATCCATTCCAGAGTCCCTGTGCATCGCGTGGCAGTTTTCAGCCAATTCCTTGCACTCCATGTAAAATGAAAAAATAGTCAGAGGCACTGGATACTGCAAAGGTTGTGGACCCTGACAACATTCTGGAAATAGCGCTGAAGATTTGTGCTCCAGAACTTGACACAGCTTTAGCCAAAGTGTTCCAGAACAGCTACAACACTGGGGAATACCCGGCAATGTGGATAATTGCCCAAGTATGTTCTGAACACAGAAAGCAGGACAAATCCAACCTGGCCAGTTACCACCCCATCAGTCTACTCTTGCTCATTAACATATTGATGGAAGGTGTTATCAACGGTGCTCTCAAGCAGCACCTGCTTAGCCAAAACCTGCTGAGTGAGACCCCAGTTTGGAATTGTCAGGGACGTTCAGCTCCTGACCTCATTACAGCCTTGGTTCCAAAATAAACAAAGCTAAATTCCAGAGCTGAGGTGAGAGTGACTTCACTTAACGTCAAGGATATTCCCATCATTTAATTCTGCCATTATCGACATCCTCGGGGTTACCAATTACCAGCAACAGAACTACACTTGCCACGTAAATACTATGGCTACAAGAGCAGGACAGAGGCTAGGAATCTTACAGTGATTAACTCACCTCCTGGCTCCCCAAAACCTGTCCGCCATCTACAAGACACAAGGCAGTTGTATGATGGAATACTCCCCAGTTGGCTTGATGGGTGAGTCTCAAACAACTCTCAAGAAGCTTCACACTATCCAGGACAAAGCAGTCCTCTTTATTGGCACTGTTCTCACAAACATTCACTCCCTCCAACACTGATGCTTAGCAGCAGTTGTGTGCACCAACTACAAGACACACTGCTGAAATTCACCAAGGTTCCTTACAGAACACCTTCCAAACCCACAACCACTACCATCTGGAATGACATAGGCAATAATTACATGGGAACACCACCACCTACAAATTTCCCTTCAATCCAAGGGAGTTGGCCAAATATTTGAAGGGTACTATTTGCAAGGAAAGGGGAAGAACAATGGAAAATTAATTATAAAGCTCTTTCAAAGAGTAAGTTCATGCACAATGGACTCAATAGTCTCCTTCTATGCTATATTATTTTATAATTTTATTATTCATTGGCAAAGGTATAATTATGCATTCAAAATATGGAAAAGAAAGATTTGTTTATTCAAATTAGATATTAAAATAGATATACACCCATAGATAAAAGTAGTATTTTTACTGCAGAGGTAAAACCAGGACTGTCTCTGTGATTAAGAGAATATAAAGTTAGAAGTTCAACTGAGATATGAAAAAGACACCAAATTTAAATAACCTGGTCTGGCCTGAGCTAGTGGCTAAGGAGAAAAATGAAGATAGCAGCAAGGATTTAAAGTTTGTGATAGAAATTAAAGACAATGATTCAAATATTCCAATTGCTAGATAGTCATAAAAAACATAAAAGATAACCAAATAGGAACAGTAGGCCACTTGGCCCTTTAAATCTGCTTCACCATTCAATATAACCATGGCTGATTATCCAAAAAAGTATCATGTTCTTACTTTCACCCCCATACTTTTTGAACCTTTTAGGATTTTAAGAACTATATCTAACTACTTTTTGAAAACATTCAATATTTTTGCCTCAGCTGCTTTCCGGGGCAGAGAATTCCAAAGTCTCACCAATCTCTGGATGAAGACATTTCTCCTCATCTCCTATATCCTTAGACCCCTGGTTCTGGGATTGTTGCAGCAAGGTTGCACATCAGGGCCACACGGAATTCCCAATGCTACAAAGGCATCTGAGGAAAATGCTTCGGAAATTGAAACTTCCAATTGGAAATTCACCTCCATCTGAAACCCTCCAAAGTAGCTATTTAAAGCCAGAGACTTCAGTGGAATCTGAAACACTTAAGCTTAATAGTTACCCAGGAGAAAGTGGAGGATTAAAAACATACTCTAGCATCTGGATATCAATTAAATTTAATACCTGAGTCACCACAGACCCTCCAAACAAAACTCTGCAAAACCAACCTGACATCTGTAATCACCCAGCCTGACAAACACACCTCAACCTGACCCCGCCCCCATCCATTTCCTTTCCCAGCCCAACCCAACATACCCACATCCAACCCAAATCCCTAACTATCCTAAGCACATCCACCGCCTGGCACCCTACTTAATTCACTTGCCTAGTATCTTTCCCATCTTCCCCACTTTATCACCTCCTCCCCGGCATTAGCCTCATCTGACACCTAATCTGACCTGGCACTCTACCCCCCTCACCCAGCTACCCCTCATTTACCTTACATATTTAAACATTCATAACAGATTTCAATACATCTGTTCGACAAATGGCACTCAGTGTTGTAAAAGGGGAAATGGATTCTACAATGATCTTCTTTGCTACTGGATTCGAGATTCCTGACCAGAGTTGTAACAAGAGGCCCCTGTTCAGGGATCTCCAGTGCAGAAGTCATCAAAGGTAATTGATCATTTGTAAACCATTCATGGTGGAAACAGGATTTCTGAAACTAAGCATAATGGTTTTAGTCTTCCTGCTGGTCACATGGAGATATTGTGGTTCAGTCACAAGTGGATGGGAATGGAGATTAGGAGGATGTTTACGTTAGTGAGAAATGTGAAGGGACTTAAACAGCAGCGACAGTTGAACAGATGGTTTCTATAAGGATAAAAGAAATTCATGAGCTTCTGATACTGTTACAGTGAGTGTATAGGAGACATGGGATGAGGTGATTAGCAGCACAAAAATTGTTTATTTTTTTTACTCTACTTGACACCTTTTTTTAAGCTTAATACTTACGTTTGTGCATCTTTGATGTTATGTTTTATTATTTATTGAGTTGGTAAGTAAGAAAATCTTTCTTTCCTTCTCTCAAGTATACATTGTAATTGGCTCTTTAATTGTGATAACTACGATGTTTAAATTGACGTATAATATTGCTGTCTGCTCATAAAAAAGTAAAAATATTTGCTGTGACCAACAGAGGAAGTAAAAAAAGAGAGGAGTCAATTCACTCCACCTCCCCCCCCCCCCACCCCCCACCTCCAGCTGGTTGTAATGAATGACCCCGAAAGTATCGATGTTCTGGATCAATGGTGCTGGAAGAGCACAGCAATTCAGGCAGCATCAAGGAGCTTCAGCAAAATTGACGTTTCAGGCAAAAGCCCTTCATCAGGAATAAAGGCAGAGAGCCTGAAGCGTGGAGAGATAAGCTAGAGGAGAGGGAGGGGGGTGGGGAGAAAGTAGCAT
>NC_057737.1:12794154-12804238 GCF_004010195.1 Chiloscyllium plagiosum | reverse complement strand
CTAGGATGAGGTGGGGAAGGGGAAATGAGGAAACTGTTGAAATCCACATTGATGCCCTGGGGTTGAAGTGTTCCGAGGCGGAAGATGAGGCGTTCTTTCTCCAGGCGTCTGGTGGTGAGGGAGCGGCGGTGAAGGAGGCCCAGGACCTCCATGTTCTCGGCAGAGTGGGAGGGGGAGTTGAAATGTTGGGGCACGGGGCGGTTTGGTTGATTGGTGCGGGTGTCTCGGAGATGTTCCCTAAAGCGCCCTGCTAGGAGGCGCCCAGTCTCCCCAATGTAGAGGAGACCGCATCGGGAGCAACGGATACAATAAATGATATTAGTGGATGTGCAGGTAAAATTTTGATGGATATGGAAGGCTCCCCGAAAGTATCGAGTCAATTTCATAAAAAAAGGAGGCCAAATAAAGCATGATGTGATCAAGCCCAATCAGTAATCAATTGCTAAATCAGTTGTCAAACGCACTCAAATTCGCACCTCTTGGATGGGACGTTGTCTCTGGTGTACACCATCTTTCGGAATATCCTATTAATCTATTAAATATCCAATGAGCTCTACTGGTAATCTTATCCCAACATTCCTTCAAATAGCTCACTTTCTTTGTGTCTTTTAATGCGTAACTTAATTTCAATTTCCTTAATGTCTCGGACCTCTAAATTATTTCCCAAATATTTTAAAATATTTAATATTAATATGCATTAATTTGATTAAATAAGTTATATAATATTTGAAAGACAGTTAAGTTGAAAAAATTAAAGAACTATAATATGGTCATGTTTGCTTTAAAGTGCATTTTAAAATGATATTAGAATTAAATTTATATTAACTCAAAAGCACTACTGCCATAAAATGAATAATCTGAAACACACTTTATTGGATCTAACAAAACTGTTTCCCTTCAGACTTATGCTGATTTCACCTCATCCCCAACTTTAAAATAGAAGAAAGAGTAAACATTCTAGAAAGGCTCTACTTCATGGCTTTTCTTGCAATGCATGAATATGTTTTAAAATATTACAGAATGTTTTATAATTGCAGCACTTAACAAGAAAGTGCACTTTTGTTACCCTTAACATCCTTGCAATAGTACTATAACCAAAGACTCCTCTCTAAGAGACAGAAGTTTCAAATAATCAAATCTGAGCAAACATTGTGCAGGATTATTATGTACAAGATATTGCTACTTTGTCAAAAAATGGTGGCATTTTGACTGCCAATTGTCAATAAAATTTCATTCCTGACAAAGGACATTATTGAGAGTCCTAATTTATTAATTTCAGGAGGCTTGAATGATCATTAAGTTAGAGCGCCTACCTGTATCAAACTAGAACACATTTATAATTTCAACGACAAACATCCTTCTGAAAACAACCAATGCTAGAGATCACAGCAGGTCAGACAGCATCCATGGGGAGACAGCAAGCTAACATTTTGAATCATCTAGACGTGGGGAGATCTTGACATCCAGAATTGATTGTTCATCTGCAGTAATTTGCTCCTACAAGCATCCTTCTGTCTGATGGAGACTCTGTCTCTACTCAGTGCTACCCTCTACTGGTAACTTTACTGATCTGAGTGAGTGCCCAAAAGCCAGGCAGCAGAAAGCATTGAAGCTCTCATTCTAGGTAACGCTCACATGATCAGTTTGGGTTGCAACTTAGACCCCAAAGACAAAAGAAAAATACTGCTATCACACTTCCTTTTTTTTAAAGTTGCCCCATGGGGCAGGGGTGTCATTGACTGGCCAGCAGTTATTGCCCATCCCTAGTTGCCCTTCAGAAGGTGGTAGCAAGTTGCCTTTTTGAACCTCTGCAGTTCACATGCTGTAGGTTGACTCACAATGCCCTTAAGGAGGGAATTCCGAGATTTTGGCCCAGTGTCAGTAAAGGAAGAATGATATATTTTCAAGTCAGGATGATGTGTGAATTGGAGGGCAACTTGCAGCTGGTGGTGTTCCTATGTATCTGCTGCTGTTGTCCTTCTAGATGGAAGTGGTCTTGGGTTCGGAAATTGCTGTCTAAGGATCTTTGGTGAATTTTTGCAGCTTGTAGATAGTACACACTGCTGCTCCTGAGCGTTGGTGGTGGAGGGAATGGATCATTGTGAATCTGGTGCAATCAAGCAGGCTATATTGTCCTGGATGATGTCAAACTTATTTAGTAAAGCTGCACTCATCCAGGTGAGTGGGGAGAATTCAATCACATTCCTGACTTGTATCTTGTAGAAGGTGTTGAAACTTTATTGCTGGAACAGCACAGCAGGTCAGGCAGCATCCAGGGAACAGGAGATTCGACGTTTCGGGCACAGGCCCTTCTTCAGGAATGAGCAGAGAGTGTTCAGCAGGAGAAGATAAAAGGTAGGAAGGGCCTGTGCCCGAAACATCGAATCTCCTGTTCCCTGGATGCTGCCTGACCTGCTGTGCTGTTCCAGCAATAAAGTTTCAACTTTGATCTCCAGCATCTGCAGACCTCACTTTCTCCTCTTGTAGATGGTGGACAGGCTTTAGAGAGTCAGCAGGTGTGTTCTTCTCCACGGTATTCCTAGACTCAGACCTGCTCTTGTAGCCATTGTGTTTGTGTGGCCTGGGACACTCCCTCGAAGAACTCCAATAGAGATGTCCTGGAGCTGAGATGACTGACCTCCAACAATCAAAACCATCTGCCAATGTGTTAGGTATGACTCCAACCAGCAGAGGGTTTGCCCTCATTGATTCCAGTTTTGCTAGGGCTCCTTGAATGCCAGAGTAGGTCAAATGCAGCCTAGATATCAAGGACTGTCACTCTCACCTCACCTCTGGAATTCAGCTCTTTTGTCCATATTTGAACCAAGGTTGTCTTGAGGTCAGGAGCTGAGTAGCTCTGGCAGAACACAGACTGAATATCACTGTGCACTATCGATGATGCCTTCCATCACTTTACTGATCATTGAGAGTACACTGATAGGAAAGTAATTAGTTGGGTTGGATTTGTCCTGCTTTTTGTGAATAGGACATAACTGGGCTATTTTCCACATTGTTGGGTAGATGACTGTTTTGTAACTGTACTGGAACAGCTTGGCTAGGGGAATGGCAAGTTCTGGAGTGTAAGTCTGCATTGCTATTGCTGACAAGGGCGAATAGTCATTGGAATATCCAGTGCCTCTAAACATTTCTTGATATCAAATGGAGTGAATCAAATTAGCTGAAGATTGGAATTTGTGATGCTGGGGACCACTATAGGAATCTGCGTTGGATCATCTACTTGGCAGTTCTAGCTGAATATTGCTCAGACACTTCAGCCTTATCTTTTGCAGTTATGCGCTGGGCCCTTCCATCACTGAGGATGGGGATATTTGTGGAGCCTCTTTCTCCAGTGAGTTGTTTAACTGTCCACACCATTCGTGACTGGATTTGGGATGACTGCAGAGCTTAGATCTGATCCATTGGTTGTGGGATCACTTAACTCTATCATTGCTTATGCTGTTTGGCACACAAATAGTTTTGTTTGGTAACCCTGGTTCTTGCACCTGTTATGCTCTCTTGCACTCTCCATTGAGCCAGGGTTGGTCCCCTTGCTTGATTGTAATGGTTGAGTGGGGAATATGCTGGACCATGAGGTTGCAGTTTGTACTGAAGTACAAATCTGGTGCTGTTGGTGGTTCACAGCATCTCATGGATACCCAGACTTGAGCTGCATGATCTGTTTGAAGTCTATCCAATTTAGCATGGTGATAATGTCACACAACATAATGGACGGTATTGTCAATATAAAGAGAACACTTTGTCTGCATAAGGACTGTGTGTTGGTCATTGTTATTGATACTATCATGCACAGATGCATCTTCAGCCGGCAGATTGGTAGGGATGAGTATGTTTTTCACTCTTATTGATTCTCTCACCACCTGCTGCAGACCAGAATAACAGTTATCTCCTTTCGGACTTGACAGCACAATCAGTAGTGGATAGTGATGGCAGACTTCCGTCCCCGAAGGGTTTAGTTGGTCAGATGGATTTTTCCTGACAATCCACAATGGTTTAATGGTCATTGGTCATTAATTCCAGATATTTGTTTCCATGACAAGATTTGAACCCAGCTCCCCAGAACATGAGCTGCATTTCTGGATCAAGGTAGTAACATTTAGCCATCACCTCCCCCTGTAATCACGTCTATGTATATCTCATCTTATAATGGTTAAGTATAATGGTTATACAGTCTTGGGGTAGAGCATTGATTTATAACAAAGTATTATCTATGTCAAGTTTTTACTTAAAATATTACATGAAGGAGTAAACTGTAGTTATTATCCAGTCTGCATTGTTAGAGGTATGTTGACAGTTACAAGAAGTGACTCCAACTATTAGAACACCACTTTTGTGAGTTAGCAAAAAGTTAAATTGCCCATGAAAACACACTTCTATAATTCTTTTAAGCATACCAACTAAAGACTAGGCTCTTGACATCATACATTTCTGAACTAATCAGAAGACCAAACATTACAAAGCAGGACCCAACCTTTCTATCTTTGAGAAGTTGGTCATGTAATAGAAATCTATGGAGAGGTGGTTATAGTCATTGACCTGGCAATTCAGGGGCCCAGGAAGATGCTTAGGAGACTGGGTTCAAATCCCACTACTGCAGCTAGTGGAGTTAAAATTCAAATTCAACAAAAGTCTGGAATTGAAAGCTGATCTTTAGACTGGTGGCCACAGAACTAATTACTGTTAGGTGTAAAATACTATCTGGTTCACAAATGGGAAGGAACCTGATCTGGTCTACATGTGAAGTTAGATCTTCAGAGTCAATGTTGTAGAGTCTTAACTGCCTTCTGAAAGGAACTCAGTTCAGTTAGGGTTAAGCAGTCAATGTGACACCCACATCACATTTTTTTTACCAAATACATTGGGCAGATAATATTTTTTTCACTCAGTGTATGGCAGTGTGAACCTGGTTCTGCAGGATTGTGATCTGTGTAAAGGACATTAACCACGACTCCGTGCCACACCAAGAGACCATCCCTGTATTCAACCATCTGTCTGAAACATTTTGAGTAAGGCATGAACAGATCCTGATTTGTCATCCTGAATGAGGGAATTGTACTAATGCTGTGACTGCCTTCTGTCCTCCTTCCCAATGCAAGAAAGTCAACTCAGATATTCTAAGGTTCTATTAAGGATAACATCTCCATACCACTGGCAGATCAACCTTCTACAAGGGAAGAGCAGCCAATCATAGCAGCATAGGGAACATTCTTTTATTTAAAGAGGGGTTCAGAGGGTGAGAAAGCCAGCAAATTGCAGCAGTGGACCAGCAAGTCATAGAAGCAGCAATTGCAGCAATAGCACAGCTTGGAACAGTGAGTGAGTGAGTTAAGTGCGTGAGTGGGTGAGTGATTGCATGAGTGAATATGAGTAAATGAGTATGAGTGAGTGAGTTCTGGTGGTTGGGTCAATGGTTTGCTGGGTGAGTGACTAAGTGAGTAACTTGCTGAGTGAGTACCTCCAGTGACATTACCAGAACTAAATAATGCCCTGTCTATTTTGCTGCTTGGCATTTTCTAATGGTCATTTATATGGATTTATAAAGGGGAAATCATGCTTGATTAATCTTCTGGAATTTTTTGAGGATGTAACTCTGAAGATGGACGAGGGAGATCCAGTAGATGTAGTGTACCTGGACTTTCAGAAAGCTTTTGATAAAGTCCCACATAGGAGGTTAGTGAGCAAAATTAGGGCGCATGGTATTGGGGGCAAAGTACTAACTTGGAATGAAAGTTGGTTGGCTATAGGAAACAAAGAGTAGTGATAAACGGCTCCATTTCGGAATGGCAGGCAGTGACCAGTGGAGTAACGCAGGGATCAGTGCTGGGACCGCAGCTTTTTACAATATATGTTAATGATATAGAAGATGGTATTAGTAATAACATTAGCAAATTTGCTGATGATACTAAGCTGGGTGGCAGGGTGAAATGTAAGGAGGATGTTAGGAGATTACAGGGTGACCTGGACAGGTTAGGTGAGTGGTCAGATGCAGTTTAATGTGGATAAATGTATGGTTATCCACTTTGGTGGCAAGAACAGGAAGGCAGATTACTACCTAAATAGAAGCAATTTAGGTAAAGGGGCAGTACAGAGAGATCTGGGTGTTCTTGTACACCAGTCAATGAAGGTAAACATGCAGGTACAGCAGTTAGTGAAGAAGGCTAATAGCATGCTGGCCTTCATAACAAGAGGGATTGAGTATAGAAGCGAAGAGGTTTTTCAGCATCTGTACAGGGCCCTGGTGAGACCACACCTGGAGTACTGTTTGCAGTTCTGGTCTCCAAATTTGAGGAAAGACATTCTGGCTATTGAGAGAGTGCAGTGTAGGTTCACAAGGTCAATTCATGGAATGGCGGGATTACCTTACACTGAAAGACTGTAGCGACTGGGCTTGTATACCCTAGAGTTTAGAAGACTGAGAGGGGATCTGATTGAGACATATAAGATTATTGAAGGATTGGACACTCTGGAGACAGGAAACATGTTTTCGTTAATGGGTGAGTGCCGAACCAGAGAACACAGCTTAAAAATACGGGGTAGACCATTTAGGACAGAGATGAGGAGAAACATCTTCACCCAGAGAGTGGTGGCTGTGTGGAATGCTCTTCCCCAGAGGGCAGTGGAGGCCCAGTCTCTGGATTCATTTAAGAAAGAGTTGGATAGCGCTCTCAAGGATAGTGGAATCAAGGGTTATGGAGATAAGGCAGGAACAGGATACTGATTAAGGATGATCAGCCATGATCATATTGAATGGTGGTGCAGGCTCGAAGGGCAGAATGGCCTACTCCTGCACCTATTGTCTATTATCATATTAGTAATTGATTGAAATTATCACATTATTACTTAGGAATTTTTCTTTTTCCCTGAAATTCATGAATATTCTTGTGGAAAACTTTAACTTTCTGAAATTTGCTCATGTCTTGACCACGTTGAGAGAAAAATTGAAACGTGACCCTCAATCAATTATTAATATTATCATTAGAAAATGTCAAAATGCAAGTTACTCACTCATTCTTTCACCCAGCAAACCAGTGTCAAAGCTTGGGCAACCCTATCTCACCAAGTATCTCAAAGTCAATGATGTTACGTTGAGCAGAAGTATTTGGTGAGTGTAAGAATTCACATGTGTACCACTGCATAACATACAAAAACCCTCAGAAAACATAGGAAACCACATGGGTTTCTCAAATAATCGCTTGATGTCCCTAAAGGTTGGAAAAATATCATAAACCTATTGTGATGGATCTGGATGCAATAGAAAATGGTTGGCTTTGAGATACGAGCTTCACTGTACTTTAGAAACTCATCACAATGAAAGGCGATATAATGGGAAGGAAAGGGTGTTGCAGGTCATTTCAATGCAAATGTCTTAGCTGAATGAGAAGCAGCATAGACAGTGTTGTTCAACTAATACCTAAAAAGATTGTTTACTTACTGGTTAGATTCACTCAAAATGGCTCATACTTTGGCTTCACTTTGTATCTTCTGCATTCCTGAAAAGCTGCTACCAACAACATTCCACTGACAAGTTGCAGTTTACAAAGAGATTCATGTGTGGAGGCAGCAGTAAGGGCTACTTCACTTCTTTTATAGTGCAAGCGCCCAGTATTAAAAATAAACTACAGCGTTGCAATTCAGTTCAATTTTGATCACCTGCCTCTGGATTGATATTTTAGGCACTGGTTAGCAAATGACACTCTGATTAGTTAACTGTGGAAAAAATGAGTCAATGCTGAAAAGTATAGTCGATGCCAAAGAAACCATTCCATCACAAGCTGCACTCCACATTTTATGTGGCAGATTTATCATTTTAGTGTGGGTGATATTCTACTTATGATTAATTCCTCATTTAAACAAAAAAAGAATAAGCCATATAAATCCAAGACGCTTTTCCGTTCAAAGGATTTGAGGTTGCAACATAACCCCAATAGTACAACTGTGTTTATAGTAATCAACTAAACACAAGTGGAGCTTCCAGTGGAGCTTCTGTATATGCATTGAAAAATACTTTCATTGCAAAATTGCATCGCAGTTTTGATGTATTGTCTTTGACATGTGAAAGAATAACAATTGCAACCTCACTGCTATATGTTTGTCAAGTGATAATCAATAGTTGACTAATTAGAACTGATACAAATCTATACTCGTTTTATAGCTGTGAACAGCAGATTGTTGGTGTTGGAATTGTGATCATGATTTGAGGCACGCTGTCTTCTTAAATTGATCTTCATTTTGACAAAATGAAAGGTCGTTCACCAGTTTCATCATCATTATCATGTATTGTTACACACTGCTAATAATTGGATGAACAAACTGGCAACATGGAGCCATTCTGGCTCTAAGTCAAACTTCTGTTCCTTCTAGAAGCTAAACATAGCATTGTTGTACTGGCTTCGACCCAGAAAATATTAAACCTGGATCTTTGGTTGAGAGCTAATGCTATTAAGCATCCTTGTGCCAACACTCTTGATAATTTCACCCCCAGCCCACACTTTCTTGTCACTTTGTGAGTCAGTAATGACTGAACACCGTAACAACCAATTTGTGGCATCCAAGTAACAATTACATTTGTAGTTTAGATGCTGTGAAGGAATCTGAGCTCATTTCAAGAGGTTTCATTAAGTTTCAAATTGAAAGGAAAACAAATGGGAATAAAAATGAGCTGAAGAAAGCAAGGAGTTTGAAGGAAAAGCTCAAAATGTTGCTTCTCCTCCAACTCAAAGCATTACTTCATAAAAATTGATGTTCAAATAAATCATTAATTGGACAAGAGGAGCAAGGGGAAAGTGAGTCTTCCTCTTGATTGAATCTGTTCTGCCTGCCAGTTGCAGGTAAAGTCGCTCTTTCTCTTCCATTTGCCTTCACATGGAAACTTATTAAGGGACTCAGCAACATCCCTGTGTCATTAAATCAAAAAAATCTAAGAAATGTGACCACCCATCCATCTTTGTAGAGATTTCTGAAAATATACTTCAAAACGACTAATTTCCAGGATGTGGAACTACGTTGGACAGTTTTTTTTAAAAGAGCTGGTACAGGCATTACTGGTTGAAAGGCCTCTGTTCATACAGCAAGAATCTAAGAATTTCAAAACCTGTGCTGATAATGACTCAGTTTCATTAGTAGCATAATTGGTGGCTCACTGGTTAGTGCTGCTGCCTCACAGCACCAGAGACCCAGGTTCAATTCCACGCTCTGGTGACTGTCTGTGTGGAGTTTGCACATTCTGCGTGTGTATGCCTGGATCCCCTCTGGTTTCCTCCCACAGGAGAAAATGAGGACTGAAGATCAGAGTCAAAAAGTGTGGTGCTGGAAAAGCAATTCCACGCTCTGGTGACTGTCTGTGTGGAGTTTGCACATTCTGCGTGTGTATGCCTGGATCCCCTCTGGTTTCCTCCCACAGGAGAAAATGTGGACTGGAGATCAGAGTCAAAAAGCGTGGTGTTGGAAAAGCACAGCTAGTCAGGCAGCATCTGAGGAGCAGGAGAATGAACATTTTGAGCATAAGCTTCCTGATGAAGAGCTTATGCTCAAAGCATCGACTCTCCTGCTCCTCAGATGCTGCCTGACCAGCTGTGCTTTTCCAGCACCACGTTCTTTCCTCTCACGGTCCACAGATGTGCAGGTTAGGTGGATTAGCCATGGTAAATATAAGGCATCTGAAGGGATGCTCTTCAGGGTGTCAGTGTGGATTCGATGGGCCAAATGGCCTGCTTCCGTACTATACGGATTCTATGATTCTCATTGATGTGCTTAAGACAGTGTTAGAAAGACTCTGTTACTTGGAGGTTGGCTCAGTCAATCTGATTTTAAAATTACAGCCTGCCTTATATGTCTCACTTTTAACAGTAAACACACAGGATCAGATTGGTTCACACCATACCTGAAGCAAACAGTGAACAGCTTTTGTCTCTATTTTTGCTGCATGGAACACTTAGAAGAAACCTTCCCTCTGATGCTTACATAATCACAGAGGAAATTCAGACTTTTATCTGCAGAGGATTATTAGAACATTTGCCTATTTGTGGATGTGAGGCATTGACAGCAACACTTAAAAGAGGCATAAATG
>NC_057737.1:12790245-12793654 GCF_004010195.1 Chiloscyllium plagiosum | reverse complement strand
GTCACTGCACGCTGCCCTTGAAGTGGCTGTGGGGGCTGGGGTGGGAGGGGGTAGAGACTGTCATCCATCTCCTGGAATGTTCCTTTATAAAGGAGGAAGATGCAGTGGTTTGTGTCTTGGTTAACTCAAGCAGCTCTGTGATGCAGGACTCTGTGCTCTATGGTCTGTTCCCCAGGACACACACTGAGACAAACATAAGAGAGATCTTTGTTTTTTTGGATAGAGTCAAAATCCAATGTTTTGTTTATTTACTTGAAATGCAACTGTACAGAATTGAACTGCAGTTGTGACGATCTAGATATATGAAAAGAGTTTTTAAAATAATTATAGTATATTTTAAAAATAAAAATAGTTGGACTCTGTGCTCTATGATCTGTTCCTTGGGATGCACCACATTGACTGTGCCTGGAGGACCATCAACTCGGTGAATGGTCTCCCTGAAATGTATTGGTCTGATAGGGCACGGAGGGTTGCAGACTGGCACATTCCAAGGTCCAGGACTATGTGCTGGGGGAGGCACTGAAGTTTGGGGCAGTTGCTGCCAAGGCGCAGTGGGGAAAGACTACCATCTGAGGTTTTCCTGCCAGAACACAACAAGCCAGGGAGCATCAGAAGCTGAAGAAGTCAACTTTTCGGGTGTTAAATAGGGTCAATTATTGGACCCTCCCAATGCCTCAAATATATGGAAATATAATCTTGTACAAGGAAGGAATGCCTTGGGTTTGCTTGTTGGATAGAGTCAAACTCCAATGTTTGTTTGTTTCTTCATATGTTACTGTGCAGAACAGAACTGCTTCAGTGATTATGTCTATAAACAATGTTTTTATGAATGAGGTATATTTTTGAAATAAAATATGTTTTGATCTCCGTACCTCAGGAAAGATATATTGCCAGAGAGGGAGTGCCATGGAGATTCAGACCGGCTGAGTTTCTCCAGCGATTTCTGTTTATGTTTTAGATTCTTCCCTGGTTGGGGAGTCTACAACCAACAAACACCATTTAAAACTAAGGGGGATGACATTTGGGACTAAGACGAGAACTGGTTTAACAGAGAGGGTGGTCAATCTTTAGAATTATCCATCCCAGAGGAATGTGGAAGCTCAATCTCTGAGTGTATTTAAAGTAGAGGTTGACAGATTTTCAATTACCATGGCGAAGAGTCTGGGCAAAAAGGTATTGAAATGCATAGTGCTGCATTTTGGGAAAGCAAATCTTAACAGGACTTATTCACTTAATGGTAAGGTGCTAGGGAGTGTTGCTGAACAAAGAGACCATGGAGTGCAGGTTCATAGCTCCTTGAAAGTAGAGTCACAGGTAGATAGGATAGTGAAGAAGGTATTTGGTATGCTTTCCTTTATTGGTCAAAGTATTGAGTACAGGAGTTGGGAGGTCATGTTGCAGTTGTACGGGAAATTGGTTAGGTCACTTTTGGAATATTGCGTGCAATTCTGGTCTCCTTCCTATTGGAAAGATGTGAAACTTGCAAGGGTTCAGAAAAGATTTACAAGGATGTTGCCAGGGTTGGAGGATTTGAGCAGTAAGGAGAGGTTGAATAGGGTGGGGTTGTATTCCATGGAGTTTTGGAGGCTGAGGGGTGACCTTAATAGAGATTTATAAAATTATGAGGGGCATGGAAAGGGTAAATAGACAAAGTCTTTTCCCTGGGGTGGGAAAGTCCAGAACTAGAGGTCATCAGTTTAGGGTGAGAGAGGAAAGATATAAAAGAGACCTAAGGGGCAACCTTTTCACACAGAGGGCGGTGCATGTGTGGAATAGGCTGCCAGAGGATGTGGTGGAGGCTGGTAAATTGCAATATTTAAAAGGTATCTGGATGGGTATATGAATAGGAAGGGTTTGGAGGAATATGGGCTGGGTGCTGGCAGGGGGGACTAGATTGGGTGGGATATCTGTTCGGCGTGGATGGGTTGGACTGAAGAGTCTGTTTCCATGCTGTACATCTCTATGACTCTATGTTCGATCATAGAATTCCTACAGTGTGGAATTAGGCTCACCACGTCCACACCAACCCAGTGAAAAGTATCCCAGCCAGACCCACTCCATAACCCTACGTTTCCCATGACCAATCCACCTAACCTGGACTGGAGCACCTGGTAGAAGCCCACACAGACACAGGGAGAATGTGCAACCACACACAGTTGCCCAAGGATGGAATTGAACCTAGGTTACTGGCTGTGTGAGGCAGCACTGAGCCACCATGCCGCCCTGTCACTAATGATCATGAATGTATTGAATGGCAAAGCAGCTTTAATGGACTGAATGACTTACTCCTATTCCTTGTGTTGTGACCCACCTGCGGTGGGAGTTGATCCAGGGGCACAAGAGCCCCCTCTTCCCCATCATGAGTTGGAGCCAATTGTTGCTCTCACTCCAATAGGGAAGCTCATTGAGCTCAAAATGTGAAAGGCCCCAGGCACATTTGCCAAAAGGATTTGTTTGTTGCCTGAGAGTATACTTCCCCTCAGGTCTGTGGCCTCACCCTCCCATTGCTGGATTGGTGCTCACAGACAGTGACCTGTCTGCGCCTAGCGGCACCGAGCAAGCAGTACAATAAAAACCACACACACATACACACACAGGAGGCAGCGACAACCAATCTGTGACAGCAAAGTGAAAAGCTCCCCTTTTCTCTCAACCCAGAGAGAGAGAGAGTGGGAGAGACAACACGCTGCTTAAAACAGCCTCCCAGTCTATCTTCCGGATTAGAGAATCCGGGTTAATTGCATTGTGGCTGAACCGAAAACAAAACCCGCGGGCGATAATTATTTGTTTTCTTAAAAACTAACAGTATCTTAACTGGGACAGATCCAAGTGGCTTTTTCGATCAGATCTCACTCCGGAGCTGGACTTTAGTTTTTGATGTGAAGATTTGATCAGTGGGAGGAGTAGGGTTTGGAGAGGGATAAAATAAAAGGGAACGAACAGCTCTCCCCCAATCCCCCCAAAAAAAACATCACTTGTCTTCCAGATGCATTCGCTGTTGGATCGGAAAAAGAAGGAAGCGGGTGCTGAGCTGGGCTTGGTGGATATGCCAGGGGACAGTCTGCTCGGGCAGCCCCAGAGGATGTGGACATGTGTGGGCTGCCTCTGGGTACTGCTCTCCTCCTGCCTGGTTGCAGTCTGCAGTTTCAGCTTCATCTCGCCCGCCTGGATCGTCAGGGAGAAGAGCAAAGAGTCGGTGAGCTTCGGACTGCTCTGGTACTGCTCCGAGAGTGTCTACAACTGCTACACCTTCGGGGGTCTGAGCAGCTTCGCTGACATCCCTTCAGGCACTTGGCAGGTAGGGCCCCGAGGGAACGTGGGGTGTGGATGTGTGTGAGTGTGTGTGGGTGTGTGTGTGGGGTGGGGTGGGGGTGTAGGGGTGTGTGTATGTGTGGGTGGATGTGTGTCT
>NC_057737.1:12744966-12789621 GCF_004010195.1 Chiloscyllium plagiosum | reverse complement strand
ATGTGTGTGTGTATGGGGTGTGTGTATGTTTGGATGTGTGTGTGTATGGGGTGTGTGTATGTTTGGATGTGTGTGTGTATGGGGTGTGTGCGCGGCGGAGTAAAATTGGTTTGTATGCAATTTAACGACCACCACCAACCCCATTTAAAAAGCCTCACCGATTGCTTGTAAATCCAAAAAGAAGAGGGAGACGGCGATATAGATATGCTCACAAACTCAAATATACTTAAAAAGAGCTGCAGGAGCTGTAAATCAGAAACAAAATTGCTGGAAAATCTCAGCAGGTCTGACAAGCATCTATGGTCAGCAACGAATTCTGAGAAAGAGTCACTCGACCCCGAAACGTTAACTCTGCGTGGATGCTGACAGACCTGCTGAGCTTTTCCAGCAATTTCTATTTTGGTGACTCAAAGACTTTGGAAGAGGTATGCTGTTAGGCGCATCGGCCCATCGAATCTGTCCCGGATCTCTGAGCATTCTGATTGGGTGCTTCCCTCCATCACCCCGTAAGTGAATGTGTTGCAACCCCAAATGATTGATCCAGGTATTAGATCTCGTTTGATTCTAGTTCCCCCACCACCCAAATTGTTCCCGCCTTTCACAAGTGACCGTTCAGTGCTTGGTTTTATGAATGATTTATGCCCCTCTGACCGGGAAAGCTTTAAGGAGACATTAGCCAATGTCTCCAGTGGCTAATTAAAAGGACCAATTCCTCTTGACAATACCCACTGCTAATTTCCTTTCCCCCGCCAAGCATTTTCAAGCTCTGAGTTTCAGCACTGCTATTCCAGACTCGCAGGGTGAAAAGTTTTATTTAGAAAGCAAACATATTATTTAGATTCTGTGTTACTCGGTATCTCTCCGCCTTCTGTAAGCCCGGTGACTAATCTGTATTGACTGCACAAATGTGTTTACTGTAAAATTGTCGCTGCATTGAATATTAACCCGCTGTTTGATTTGCATAGAAAGCTTTATGCATAAGCGATATGAAACAGTGCGCTTGGATTTACAGGAATGTGGGTCTATCGTTTTGTTTTAAAGTTGGCATCCTTTCTGAGAATTGTCATTGCTTCTGCATTTAATGCAATCGTCATATATTGAGTTTCTACCGTCCTGGAAGGTTTGGGCCAGCTTTGGGTGAACTTTTCTCAGCTCCAGCTTCCCCAACAACATTAAGACAAACGGAGTTGAATGGGTCTCGTTGCGCTCTTATACACTGCAAGTGCCTGCGCTGTAATACAATATGGACCAGCAGGAGGCGCAGTCTGTCACCTCACTCTGATCTCTGAGCAGTCCCACCACTGCGCCGGCTCGATCTGTTCCCATTCCCAGCTCAACTGAATAGCCAGCAGGGTTTGAAGAGCCTACCGCAAAATAAACTTTCAGTTCAATGTAAGCATATCCAATCCAGGGCTGTTCGACTCAAATCTAGATTTTTTTTTTGTTTAAAATAATTGAATCGTGGCTTGTAAACATGGGGTGGGTGGGGTAGATATTGTGAAATCTGGAAAATAGTAACTGGGGTAGACCTGGAGTAGGAAATGCATCGTTACAGGGATAGAGTGGGATAGTCTTCACAGGGTCCATGTGAACTCGATGGCACGAATGGCCTGCTTCCACAGTATAGGGGATCCTACTCTTCAAACCTGCTGTGCCATGCAGTGTGACGGCTACTGACCGTCCAACTCAGTACCCTGTTCCTGCTTTTCCCCACACGCTTTCATCCCTTTAGCTTTAAAAACTATTATCTAAGAACCTGAATTTGTCAGCGGCTTCGAATTAGAACTTGATCACAATTTGTATAGGCTGGAGGTGGAAAACCCCCCAATATTTTTCATGGTTCAAAGTCTTTTCAATATTCCTTCTGGATATATATGTTAAGAAGAAAAATAAGACAGATTGTTAACAGTCTTCATTAAAAAGACCATTGCCAGTGATGTCCAAAGCAGTGATGTCGAAACACAGCAGGTCGCTTCAATGTTTGAAAAGGATGCGCAATTCTTCTGGGTCATCACTCAACCGCAAACAAAATAAAAAAGGATTGGCAAACAATTTTTTTTCCAGCAACATTACGGGTCCTTTAACCCAAAACGTGACTGGACTTGCCATGACAACTGCTGTTGCTGAATAAAAATTGGCAGTAGATTCATCATAGCGTGTGTGCTGAACATTAAAGATCGGGTCATTTAGAAGCATCTTGTACATGGGCCAGGTCTGTGTACTTAAAGGTTACAAATGGGCCAGAAATAATATGTAATTGAATTATAAGATATAGTTTTCGTGTACTGGCTTTTCTTTATTTTGATCAGTTTCAGATATTTTCTAATCGACCTGTTCAGAGATGTTATTACACATCTTTGGAGAAGGTGGGCATCAGTTTTATGGTTATCAGAGATGGATAAAACTTAATGGCAAGTGTAAATTGTCTGTGCAATCTGGTTATCTGATGGAGTACTCATCTGTATTGATCTGGTTTGTTAAATTAACCTTTTGAAGGACCACAGTGGCATCTTTAGACTAAACTGAATGTCAGTAAACATCACATGAAGTTGCACAATAGGTTGGATTTGGGATAATCATCCTGTTCTCTCCACTTCTTCACGGACTTACAGTAGACTGAATAAGTAATGTTAAGGTATTGCTAGGTATCACAGCCAGTCTGATTATCACTGCAATAGAAAATAAATTGTCTTTCTTTTACTTCCTAATCCCAGTAAACTCAGCAAACATGATATGAGGTGAAAACAACAGAGGCCTTGGTTGTGATGGTCTCCATTGTGGAATATCTAGTCAACAATCTCTGTCTAGGTTTGCAAATAGCAAGTGTAAAACATTGTGACATCTTGTGATAGTATACAATATTCAATGACTGCCATGGTGGCATGGTAACAAGACATTTTTAACATAGTATACACAACTGGAATTTTACAGGAACAAATTCCAATTCAGACTTGAGTGAAAGCCAGTTATCCAAAGTGAGCTTTGTTAGGTTTAATGTAATGGTGCACAATCCATTCATATTTGTTTTGTTAGTTTTGAAATATTATCCATTCTTGCTTCCCCGCTTCAGATTCTGGATACAAAACAGTGGTTTCTTAAGCAACGTATTAAATTGCTCGTTAATCATTTGCTGTGCAGCCCTGTGCTCTAGCATTCACTAAACATTAACTTTTCCTTTGGATTCCTCTGTCCAGTTTGGAGTATTGCCACAAATGAACCTTTCAAATGATTTGACTCTTCCTTTAGATTTCCATCTTTCCAATAATTAATTTCCAGGGGGTTTCTGGCAAGGCATATTGTGGATTAGTCTTTTTGTGTGTTAATTCGAGCATATTAAAACAGGTTTCTGACTTGGCTTGCCTCATTTGCAAAAGTATATATGGTAAGTTCTAGCTTCCATAAAGAAGGTATATTCTTGAAACACCCTTGGGCTTCTGACAGAGCGGAGTCTTCCAGCATGATGGAGGCTGGGCTGGATTGATACCTGGAACAAAATTAGGGAATAGCATGGCGGGTCGGCTTTCCTATGCATTCCTGTCTCTGAGGAACCTTAAGAAGGGAGGGTCAACATGGCAGCAATTAGCCCATCAATCAGCAGCAGGCAGGCAATTAGGCTCGTTAACAGCACTGGGATCTTTCTAACACTGGGTGACCCCAACTATGTACTAAGCCCTTGTTGGAGGCTCTTAGTGGCAGATCAGTGTGTCAAAGTCCAGCCCAATGTGTACTGCAGTCAATGAATTAGAAAATAAGTCAAATGGATATACAGCAGACATCATTTAGTTTTTATGTGTTGATTGGAGGAGGAATATTGTGTGGGATACTACAAGAGCTTCCTTGTTTTTCTCAAAATACCATTAAATACTTTCAACACACAATAGATTCTTGACATTACCCTCTAATTTGCAGTATTGCACCAAACTGGCAGACTAGATTATGGACTTGAATGAGGCTTGAACCCTTCACTGTTGAATTTAAGATGAGAGTGCTACCATTAAGACAGTCTGAAACTAGAGTGGAATCCAACCAGAATAGTGAGTTGAAATCTTTATTTTGAAGTCACCGATCTTGTGTACAGACACAATCCTCTTTGCTGTATCTAAGGTGTTAGAGAGGAAATTGGGAGGCATTGATACTGAGGTTGACCTCCCGACTGAAATGTGAGATGTAGTCCTTTGAGATCTTAATTCAATTACTTTAGGTATATTGTGTGGTACGTCCACTGGATTGCTAAACCCTACAAATAGTTGCAGGAGCAAGTGGCAAAGAGAATCCTTACCTCATACATTTACAGGTACAGGTAACCGTAGAGGAGATGGAGAGACAAGTAACTTTGGCAGATCTACAAAGTGGTGGAATCCCCTTATGTCTAGGGGTGAGCACAGGAAGCATGCAGGAGCTGCTCACTTCATAGCTTGGCCTATCAAACATCGTGTAGCACTATGTATGTCTAGGGTCTATACTTTCAAAGTCCTACTTGTGGCTAGACAAATGTTTGCACATCCAGAAGAAGATTAAAACATATAGTTACAATGACATGATTATATTGATAGTGATATGATACCCATCCCACCAATGTGCCCATTGAAGTTCTTTCTTTCTTCCTCTCTCACTGTGTCTCAGTGCAGTTCTGGGGTCCCTGGGGGGTGGAGGGAGTCTGAAGTGCAGTGGAGCTGATTGGCCTTGGAGTGCTGGTCAGGTGAGCCTGAAGTCATTTGTTTCTGGAGGACCCAGGCCAGCTGGGTGTGTCCACTCCAAAGGCAGGTTGACCCTCCTTGGCTAGAACTAACACAGGGCTGAGGCTGGCAGGGAGGAGGGAGGTAGAAGACTTGGGCAACCCTACAGTGTTCTGAGAGGAGGGCTGTCAGGGGTGTGGGTGCCTACTGGCACCACGCCATCTGCTTGTGAGGAAGCAGCCCCTGAAGTAAGCTCAAGGTGCCTGTCGCCTTAGCACCAATGGCGAGAGTGGAGCGCAGATCTGTGCACGTATCCAGCAGAGTCTCAGAGTGCTTCACCTGGCAGACCATGGCAACCACCAACCTGTCCATGGGGACAGCAAGGACCCAAGATTGTTGCTGCAGTCCTGCCACCTTCGTACCAGGTTGTCCAGTGCTCCTGAGAAACCTGCCCGCTGTTGCTGTTTGTGCCTGGCCGACAACTCACAAAGAGGGGACATCGCAGGCTCCTCTCCTGCCTGGGATAACCAAGTTCCAGGTCTCCAACAATTCTCCAAGTGTCTAAAGTATTTCTCCCTCGGAAAGCTGGCAAGATGTGGCAGTGATATACCAACTAGCAGGTACCAGAATATACCAGCTTTGGGCATCAGTATTGGGAACTCGTGGGCAAATTGCAACTTCAAGGAGACAGTAAGGACTCTAGATGCTGGATGTCAGAGTCAATAAATGTTAAGCTAAGAGCACAGCAGGTCAGAGAGCATCCAAAGCGCAGGGAAGTCCTGTCGATGTATTTCATACCGAAACATTGACTTTCCTGCAACTCGGATGCTGTATCCTTCCAATTTCACATCTATTGACAAGTAACAACTTCACATTCTTCATAAATGTTAATACTGATCCTCCCAGTGAGTTATTGGTGTAGTTAAACTTGTTGAGGAACAGAACATTTCCATGTATAATTGCACATGTTCACATGGTGGAAGTTGCTGTCCAATTGCTCCTTCATCATAGTGAGCACTGATAGCTTAATTGTGATTCTAAACGCAAACTACAGGCCATTGCTTTTACTGAACTAAATTGCTTTCTAAAATCTCAGAGCTGTGGTTAATTTATTACAACAAAATTGGTTCCAGAGAAAAAAAATTCCTTGTTGCAAGACGCTGGGAGATTAGACAGAACACACGAATAATCTTTTGTATATTCAGTGAAAGCATACACCAGTGTAATTGTGAATCTGTAAACCATCACCATGTGAGGACCCAACGACAGAACAATACATGAATAGCTGTAGCGTCTAAACAGCTCAGATAATATTTGCTTAAATAAAAATTCAGTCTTGAAGAGATATATCTGATTAGCAATTGAAAGACCCAGTGGAACATCAAAAGTGCTGTCAACACTGAAACCAGTCCAAAATGGCAAAAGTACATTGCTGTCAGCCTGTTGTGATTTGCAGTAAATACTTAATTGTAATTATGTGCAGTATCTTTTAATCCATACGTCAAACCATTCATCAAGGAAAGCCACTGCCAGAATATTTGATTAACCTTGTAAGATCTCTCAAACCACAAGTTCTGCCTCCTTGCAAATTAAGAACTCATTCATATGCCTTTTAGAATGTGTGAAATTTATATCCATTTATATCAAATGGACCATACCTGTGTCCTTCTTCATTATTATTTCTGTGCTAAATTGCTCTCCTGAAAAGAGTCTGTGTATTTTGATTCAATTTATTGCTGTCACATGTACTGAGGTACTGTGAAGAGTATTGTTTACATGTTAACCAAGCAATTCGTACCTTGTATAAGTACATCAGGGTAATAGAACAGAACACAGAATATAGTGTTACAGCTACAGAGAAGGTGCAGAGAAAGATCAATTGTAATATACGAGAGGACTGTTCATAAGTCAAATAACAGTGGGGAAGAAGCTATTCTTAAATCTGCATTTAAATGAATGAGCAATTTTTCATTATTCAAAAATATTACTAAAGCTGTCAGTAACAAATGTTAATAGAGCATGTAGTTAAGGAGGTGATTGGGATTCATTGATTAATTAATTGCAAGAGCAGGAATAAAGGGAGACTTAGTGAGACCGATGTGTGTAAGATTGCATAGTTAATAAACTCTAGTCAAAAAGAAAGGTGCCTTGGTTTCTGTCTCACTGACTGGCTTGGATCTCGATTGACAATAAAGCTAAATTAATTGGTCTGTTACTTCTAGTTCAATAATATTTCCTCATTGTCCGATATGATCAGTTCTAAAGTAATTATGCCTGCTATTACTAGTGGTGTAATTTCTGTCTGTTACACAGAGACAGAGGAAATTGGAGCAGGATTAGGCTAAATGGCCCTTCACACTTGCTCCGCCATTCATTGTGCTCATGGCTGGTCATCCAGCTCAAGAGTCTCTTCCTGCTTTTCCCCAATATCCTTTGGTCCCTTTAACTTTAGGGGCTATATCCAACTCCTTCTTGAAATCATGCAATGTTTTGGCCTTGACTGCTTTCTGTGGTACAGAATTCCACAGGGTACAGGCTTACTCACCTCATTAGGTGACTTATTTCAGTCTGATACTGTGAGTTCTGATACTTTCTTTTGATTGAAACTAGATTATTTGAACATCATCTCATGTTAGTTGTGGAACCTTGTGTGCTTGTTTTGTACATTAAAACAGTGACTTACACTTGAAAATGATGAGATTTGTGGAGTACAGTACTTGGAAATGCACTGTAAAGTAAGACTGAATGAGCTCGACAAATCTATTAGGATTCTTTGAGGAGGTAACAAGCAAGTTAGACAGTGGATTTCCAGAAGGCCTTTGTCAAGGTGCCACACAGGAGGCTACTAAATAAGATAACAGTCTTAGGCACAAGGTACTGACACCGATAAAGAATTGACTGACTGGCGGAAGGCAGAGAGGAGGGTTAAAGGAGTCTTTTTCAGTTTGGCAGCCAATGACCACTGGAGTTCTGTGTTTGCAACCACAACAGTTCATATTAAAAGTTAATAATCTGGGTGAAGGAACTGCAGACATTATTGCTAAGTTTGCAGATGACACAAAGATAGGTGGAGGGACAGGTAGTGTTCAGGAGGCGGAGAGGCTGCAGACGGACTTGGGCAGGCTAGGAGAGTGGGCAAAGAAGTGGCAGATGGAATACAATGTGGGCAAATGTGAGATTACACACTTTGGTAGGAAGAACAGAGGCGTACGCTAATTTCTAAACAGGGAAAGGCTTCAGAAATCTGAAGCACAAAGGGACTTAGGAGTCCTAGCTCAGGATTCTGTTAAGGTTAACATGCAGATTCAGTTGGCAGTCAGGAAGTCAAATGCAATGTTAACATTCATTTTAAGAGAGCTAGAGTATAAAAACAGAGATGTACTACTGAAGCTGTACAAAGCTCTGGTCAGACTGCATTTGGAACATTTTGGGTAGTTTTGGGCCCCATATCTAAGGAAGGATGTGCTGGCTTTGGAGGGGGCTCAGAGGAGGTTTACAAGAATGTTCCTAGGGGTGAAGGTCTTCTCATAAGAAGAGCTGTTGAGGATTCTGGTTCCGTACTCGATAGAGTTTAAAAGGGTGGGGTGTCAGCTTAATTGACACTTACAGAATACTGAGACGCCCCGGTACCCAAGGGCACAGCCTAAGAGTGAGATGAGCGGGAGTTTCTTCAGCCAATGGTGGTTCATCAATGGAACGCATTGCCACAGAAAGTTGTGGAGGCCAAGCCATTAGGTGTATTTAAGACAGAGAGAGGTTTTTGATTAGTAAGAGGATCAAGGGTTACAGGGACAAAGCAGGAGAATGGGGTTGAGAATCATAACATCCACAACTGAATGATGGAGCAGACTCAGTGAGTTAAATAGTCTAATTCTGCTCATATGTCTTCTGTCTTATGGTCTTTGGCTGTAAGTGTGCTTTGAGACATTCTGAAGCTGTGAAATGTAAAAATATTAATTATTTCTTTTAGCAAAGTCATAATGCTTCAGTCCAATTCCTGTAGCACAAAGGTGATTCCACTGCTCTGATATGACTCGAGTTAGAGGTCTACTATTATAGCCTAGCTACCTTCCATCCAGCCCCACCCCCTTCCATTTATCTCTTAGCTCCCAATCACCACACCCCCCACCACACCCCTCAACATTCCTGATGAAGAGCTTATGCTCAAAATGTCAACTCTCCTGTTCCTAGGATACCACCTGAACAGCTGTGCTTTTCCAGCGCCACACATTTTGAATCTGATCACCAGCATCTGCAGTCCTCACTTTCTCCTCACTTTTATGCCGACTCTAGCTTGAGCAAGTCACTGGAGCTGAGGTTCCTGCTGTGATTGAATCATGTCTTTTACCAGTCAGTTGTGGACAGTGAGAATGTATATGACATTTTGAATACATACAGAAAGTTTAAAAAAAAATTTTTGCACCATTGAATCACAGTGAAAATATCAGTTGCAGTTCACCTTACACAACATATAACTCACTAGTATGACTTTTGAATAAAATTTTATGGTTTATCTTCTAACATAGTTTTGCAGTGCCTTCTAAAACAACAATAGCTAATCCCTCTGCAAGTAACCTATGGACATATGAAATGGAAGCAGGAATAGATCATCCAGCTCATCGACATTACTCTGCCATTTATAAGATCATGACCAATCTGACTGTGGTCTGATCTCCATTTTCTTGCTTATCCTTTTGAGTCCCTTGTTAGTCATGGATCTCACACACTCTCTGGGGAAGAGACTTCCACAGACCCATGACCTTCCAAGAAGAAAATTTCTCACCTCTTAATTGGGAGCTTGCTCATTTATAAGCTGTGTCCCCAGTCCTAGCCTCCGAGAAGGACAAACATCCCCTTGGCATCCAGTATGTCAAGTCCCCTCAAAACCATATGTTTCAATGCAATCACCTCCCCTTCCTTTAAACACCAATAGATATCGATGCAATCTGTTCAACTTTCCCCACACAATAGCCCTTTCATCCCAGGAATCTTCTCGGTATCACTTTCAATATCCTTCCATAAATAAGGAGATCAAATCTGTACACAATATCTAGATATGCTCTCACCATTGCCTGTATGGTTGATAGAGGCACCTACTTTTATATTCCATTTCCCTTGCAATAAACATCATTATTCTATTTGCCTTGCTATTCACTTTCTGCATCTGCATGCGATCTTTTATGATTCATGTGCCAGGAGACCAGAATCCCCTGTAACTCTGAGTTCTGTAATCTTTCCCTATTTAAATAACATGGTGCTTTTCTATTCTTCTGCCAAAATGGACAAGTTCACACTTTTTCAAATTATCCTCCATTAGCCACACCTTTTCCCACTCACATAACCTATCAAAATCCCTTTGCAGACTGCTCATGTACTCCTCACCTTACTTTCAAACATATCTTTGTGACATCAGCAAATTTGGCGATTGTACATTTGATGTTTTCATTGAAGATGTTGATGTAGATTGTAAGCAGCTGAAGTTCCAGCACTGGTTCCTACAACACGCCATCCGTTACATCTTGCAAACCTGAAAATTATCCATTTATGCCAACTTTTGTTTCTTGTTAGCTAACCAGTCGATGATCTATGCTCATATATTAGTCCCTCCACTGTATGCTCTTATTTTCTGTAGTAGCCTTTTATATGACACCGTCTTAATACCTCCTGTAAATCTAAGCGCATCAAATCCAGGTTCCTTTTAATCTGCTTGTTATTTCCTCAAATAAATCTCATAAATTAGTCAAGCACAATTATCCTTTCACAGAGCCATGTTGATTCTGCCTGGTTGCACTGAGATTCTCTAAATGCCTTGCTATAACTTCCTTCACAATAGCTTGTCACATGTTCCCTGTGACAAATAGTATAAAAAGTGGCCTGTAGTTTCCTGTTTCTTTTTATCTCCCTCCTTTTTTGATGAAAAGAGTTACATTCACTAGTTTCAAATCTGTTGGCATTCTTCTGAATCTAGGGAACTTTTGAAAATTAAAGCTCTCAACTATCTCAGCAGCTGCTTTGTTTCAGAGCGTAAGGTAAAGTTCATCGTGATCTGGGGACCCATTAGATTAGATTAGATTAGATTACATTACATTACAGTGTGGAAACAGGCCCTTCGGCCCAACAAGTCCACACCGACCCGCCGAAGCGCAACCCACCCATACCCCTACATTTACCTCTTACCTAACACTACGGGCAATTTAGCATGGCCAATTCACCTGGCCTGCACATCTTTGTGACAGTGGGAGGAAACCGGAGCACCCGGAGGAAACCCACGCAGACATGGGGAGAACGTGCAAACTCCTCACAGTTAGTCGCCTGAGGCAGGAATTGAACCTGGGTCTCTGGCGCTGTGAGGCAGCAGTGCTAACCCATGGGCTTTTAGTTCTTATGATTTTCTCTAGTGAGTGTAATTGTTTTAAGCTGATCCCTTCCTTTCATTGTATGATTCACACTTATGATTCACTAATGTCCTTTAGGGAAGGAAACTGCCATCCTTACCTGATCTGGCCTACATGTGACTCCAGACCCACTGCTTGTGGTTACTTTTAACTGCCCCCTGGGCAATTAGGAATAGGCAATAAATGCTGCCTAGCCAGCAATGCCCACATCCTGTCGATGAATAGAGAAAAAAAAATTCTGGGATGTCACTTGTATCTCCTGTAAAGAGATAAGTCTGTTTATCTGTTCAGTTCACCTACCATTTCCTTATTTTCCATTATTAATTCCCAAACTCATTCTTGAGAGGACCAGCTCTCATTTTGCTTACTCTTTTCCCTATTCTCAAAGCTCTTACTTTCTGTTTTTATATTTCCAGTTAGCTTTGTCTCATGCTCCAACCCTAACCCATCGTCCCTCTTTTTGGTTTAGTATTTTCTTTTGTTGTTATTTTGAATATTCTATCCAATGTTTTGGCCTGCCACTACTCTTTGCAGAAGGAGATATATATCTCCTTTCAATTGTTTAATCAACCTGACATTCAGATGTTCCAGTCAACTTCAAGGGGTAAGGACAGTAAATGCAGACAGTTTGTTATCAATGTCCCTCCTTCTCACCTGCACCAACAGCCAACCCATTAACATGAGGCATTTTGGGAATGAGGCATTTCATAATTAGGGAGGATCAGCAAAATAAGAAGGTTAAATTGTGTCATGGTGTGGTGGGAGTATTAAGACACAATCCCTGAATAAAATGTACAAATTCCAAACCTCAAATTCTAATTAATGATGGATCCACAATGAATTCAATTAGAATCATCAATATTTTGAGTATTTTAGAAATTGCTTCTATATTATTGTATAGTTAAACTTTCTTCTCCTAATAATGGCTGGGTTGGTTGCGTGCTTCAATTCAGAATATCATTCAGTGAAAATATGCAATGAAAACATCGGAGTTATTGCACTTTGTTCCAAATTTTAAGTTGTAAAGGCAGGATTTTGATTCCTTCAGAAAAAAAAACTACATTTGAGATCCACTAATATCAAGATGAATGAAATATTAAAAGTAGACAGCAATAATCATAACATGATTTTTAAAATTCACTCATAGGACATGGGCATCATTTCCTGGCCAGCATTTATTGCCCATCCTCAGTTGCCCTTGAGAAGGTGGTGGTGAGCTGCCTTCTTGTACTGCTGAGTCCATGTGCTATAAGGTTGACCCACAATGCCATTAGGGAGGGAATTCCAGGAATTACACCCAACAACAGTGAAGGAACACTGATATATTTCCAAATCTAGATGCTGAGTGGCTTGGAGGGGAAATTGTAGGGGGTGGTGTTCTCATGTTTCTGTTGCCCTTGTCCTTCTAGATGGAAATGGTCAGAGTCTGTGAAAGTCATTTAATGTGATGGGTTGTTTGGCCAGCCTAATGTCATCATTGCAGCTCCACCATGGGAAACCCCAAGAGATTCCAATGTACGGTCAGAGCCTGGTCTACCTATGATCACCATGTGAAACAACATTAATGTACAATACATAGTATTACCTGGAGGTCGAAGCCTGACAACAGTTCTTGAATTTGCCTTCTTTGCAACCAGTCTGTCTTGAACTCAAACTCATAGTGTGGCATCAAATCACATGGTAAAAGCCGGTGACAGCTACAGGATGCACTGCAAAGGAAATCGTGGCTGCACTGAAGGTCAGGAAATAGCCTTGAAATCGACCAAAGAATTTATTGATACAGCTTTAAAAACTGCTCACAGCCAGAAAAGTTATAGAGCTGAAAAGCTGCTAGGAAGGAAACATCTCTGAACAGGAAGTTCTTCCCAAAGAAGCTACCAGAACATTATAACTGTCTACAACAAGAATTCATTATAACAATATTGTAGTTGATCACTTTGTTAAATCAATTACAGAACTTGTTCATTCAAAAGATCCAATTGCAGTAGTCTAGAAAATTGTTCAAAAAACATTATACAGCAAAAAGTCCATTGAGTGTATAATAACCATCTGACCAGAGGAGACAGGCCTAATATTCTGAACAATGTGCCACACGTAACAATATCAACGTGAAATTCTAAGCAATAGAATGCTCCAGTATCTTATCACAGGTGTAGTCCCAAAACTCCACATCAACAAAAATGATATTGTTGGGTCTTTTGTCAAAAATGCTACTTCTCAAAGATGTGCTACACATTGAAGAACATACTAATAGAACCATGAAGAACATGTACTGTAAGGGAACAATGCATGGATGGACTGCTTAATATCATCCTAGAGGAAATGACAATGCTATCCAACACTAATAATGTGTGGCACCTGATCAAATTCCTTCAGAAAGTTCAAAAATATTGCATCCATTTAAACCTGGAAATCTCAATGTCAACAGAGCTTGTTAAAGTTCAACCTACTAGATTAGATTACTTACAGTGTGGAAACAGGCCCTTTGGCCCAACAAGTCCACACAGACCCTCCAACGAGCAACCCACCCAGACCGATTCCCCTCCATTTAGCCCTACATCTAACACTACAGGCATGGCCAATTCACCTAATCTGCACATTTTTGGGCTGTGGGAGGAAACCCGCACAGACACGGGGAGAATGTGCAAACTCCACACAGATAGTTGCCTGAGGTGGGAATTGAACCTGGGTCTCTGGCGCTGTGAGGCAGCAGTGCTAACCACTGTGCCACCATACCACCCATGATTTTCTCTGAACTAACAATATGTTCCTGGCTGGAATTCTGTTTCCTTTCTGAGTAGATTCATTAATTTAGAACATAGAACATTACAGCACAGTACAAGTCCTTCGGCCTTTAATGTTGCACTGACCTGTGAAACCAATCTGAAGCCCATCTAAACTACACTATTCCATTTTTGTCCATATGTTTATCCAATGACCATTTAAGTGCCCTTGACGTTGGTGAGTCTACTACCGTTGCAGGCAGTATGTTCCACACTCCTACTGCTCTCTGAGTAAAGAATCTACCTTTGACATCTGTCCTTTATCTATCGTCCCTCAATTTAAAGCTAGGCCCCCTCATGCTAGCCGTCACCATCTGAGGAATAAGGCTCTCACTCTCCACATTATCTAACTCTTTGATTATCTTATATGTCTCAATTAAGTCACCTCTGAACCTTCTTCTCTCCAACGAAAACAGCCTCAAGTCCCTCAGCCTTTCCTTGTAAGACCTTCCCTCCATACCAGGCAACATCCTAGGAAATGTCCTCTGAACCATTTCCAAAACCTCCACATCCTTCCTATAATGTGATGACCAGAACTGTATGCAATACTCCAAGTGCGGCTGCACCAGAGTTTTGTACAGCTGCAGCATGACCTCATGGTTCAATCCCTCTACTATTAAAAGCTAACACACTGTATGCCTTCTTAAGAACCCGATCAACTTGGGTGGCAACTTTCAGGGATCTATGTACATGGACACCAAGATCTCTCTGCTCATCTGCACTACCAACAATCTTACCATTTGTCTAGGACTCTTTATTCCTGTTGCTCCTTCCAAAGTGAATCACTTCACACTTTTCCACATTAAACTCTATTTGCCACCTCTCAGCCCCACTCTGCAGCTTATCTATGTCCCTCTGTAACCTGCAACATCGTGTAGCACTATCCACAACTCCACCGACTTTAGTGTCATTCACAAATTTACTAACCCATCCTTCTATGCCCTCATCCAGGTCATTTATAAAAATGACAAACAATATTGGACCCAAAACAGATCCTTGCGGTACACCACTAGTAATTGAACTCCAGGATGAACATTTCCCATCAACCACCATCCTCAGTCTTTATTCAGCTCGCCAATTTCTGATCCAAACCTTTAAATCACCCTCAATCCCATGTCTCTGCATTTTGTGAAATTGCCCAGTGGGGAACCTTATCAAATGCCTTACTGAAAACCATATACACCACATCAACCGCTTTACCCTCATCCACCTGTTTGACCACCATCTCAAAGAATTCAATAAGGTTTGCGAGGCACGACCTACCCTTCACAAAACCGTGTTGACTATCCCTAATCAACTTATTCCTTTCTAGATGATTATAAGTCCTATCTCTTATAACCTTTCCAACACTTTACCCACAACCAAACTAAGGCTCACTGGTCTGTATTTACCAGGATTATCTCTACTCCCCTTCTTGAACAAGGGAACAACATTAGCTATCCTCCAGTCTTCTGGTACTATTCCTGTAGACAATGATGATACAAAGATCAAAGTCAAAGGCTCAGCAATCTCCTCCCTGGCTTCCCAGAGAATCCTTGGCTAAATTCCATCGAGCCCAGGGGACTTATCTATTTTTACACTTTCCAGAATGACTTCTCCTTCACTGTTTCTAACCTCAGCCCACACTACCTAAGTAGATGAGTCCTCAAATGTCCTTTCTGTAACTGTAGTACTGTCCTTGACTAACAATGCCACATCTTTTTAGATATTCTTACTGAAACATCTAAATCCCAAAACCCGCAACAACCATTCCTGTCCCTGCTCTACCCATGTCTCCGAAATGGCTACAACATCAAAATCCCAGTTACCGACCCATGCTGCAAGTTCACCCGCCTTATTCCGGATGCTCCTGGTATTGAACTAGACACACTTCAAACCAACTTCTTGCTTGCTGGTGCCCTCATGTGACCTTGAAATACTATTTCAGACCTCTCTACTCTCAACCTCCTGTATACTCAAACTACAATTTAGGTTCCCATCCCCCCGCTGAATTAGTTTAAAGCCACCTGAAGAGCATTAGCAAATTTCTCCCCAGGATTTTGGTACCCCTCTGGTTCAGGTGAAGACCATCCTATTTGTAGAGGTCCCATCTATCCCAGAAAGAACCCCAATTATCCAGGAATCCAAAGCCCTCCCTCCTGCACCATTCCTGTAGCCATGTGTTCAACTCCTCTCTCTCCCTATTCCTCACCTCACTAACACATGGCATGGGCAACAAACCAGAGTTAACAGCTCTATTTGTCCTAGCTCTAAGCTTCCACCTTAGCTCCCTGAATTTCTGCCTTAAATCCCCATCTCTCTTTCTATCTATGTTGTTATTGCCTATGTGGACCACGACTTGGGACTGCTCCCTCTCCCCCTCCCCCGAAGGATCCCGAAAGCGCGATCAGAGACATCACAAGCCCTGGCACTGGGAGGCAGCACACCAACCGTGAGTCTGTCTCGTTCCCACAGAACCTCCTATCTGTCCCCCTAACTATGGAGTCCCAATGACGAATGCTCTGCTCCTCTTCCCCCTTCCCTTCTGGGCAACAAGGACAGACTTTGTGCCAGAGATCTGTGCTCAATTGCTTATCCCTGTTAAGTCCCACCTCCCCCCCCAACAGTATCCAAAACGGTATACTTGTTGTTGAGAGGAGTGGCTGCAGGGGATCCCTGCACTGCCTGCCAGTTCCCTTTCTGTCCACTGACGGTAACCCAACTACCTTGTTCTTGTACCCGAGGTGTGACTACTAGCATTTACTGTCAACTAAATGCTGAATTCTGGGCACTTTGTCCAATACTCTCAAATCTATGAAGATTTCACAACACATTTTGCTTAAGATACTGACAGCCTCAACAGAAGAGACAACAAGTATCCATATTAGTCAAAATTGCATTGATACCCATGTCCCAGAGCAACCATTACACCATTTCCCCTGAGATAAAACAATTTTTTTTTTAAAAAGCCTCCATCTGCACATTCAGCGCATTTTTTTCTTGCTGAGAGAGGTCAGGGAAGCAGAGTTTCGGTGTAATTGCTTCACATTGAGGAACTCAAAGTGGCCTGACTCAGCAAAGACGTTTCAGACGCAGAAAAGTAACTTGCATTTTTCTCACACTTTTTATGATCTCAGAATATCCCAGCAGAGCTCAATGTCAATTAAGAACTCTTAAGGAATATAATCATTTATAATCAAACAGAGTAGCCATTTTCTGCCCTGTGAGGTCACATAAACAGCAATGTCACAGAGGTGACCAGATAATCTAAGTTAATGAGGTTGGTTGATGTCTATATTGGCTGGGAGATGGCTCTCCTGCTCTATCCCAGATAGTGTCAAGAGTTCTTTCTGCATCACTTTCAATATGATCTGGCCAAAATTTAAACAACAACACTGAAAATTAAGAAAACAAAGTCATTTACTTTTCAAATTCTGAACAATTCCCGAGGTGCAACAGGCGTAGTGATTGTAACGAGGTCAGCCAGTGGACCTCATAGAATAGGAGTTCCCTGACTGGGGCTGTTAACCTGTTCCAATCAGGGAGCCCTGACTGACAGACATAAACAAGTGTCAGAGGTTCTGTTCACTCTGAGAGCTGGCTCTGAGGGAGCGGGATCAGTGTCAAGGACTCTCCATGTATAAGTAAAGGATGAACTGGTGATGGGGTACCAGCTTCTGTGGAGTTATTTCAGTGGCAATGAAAGAAAAGCAAGCTCATGAAAACATTTGCTTGCAACAATTGTCTTTAAGTTGGAGTAAGCAATCTCTGGCATCATGGCATTATTTGGGACTCTTTTGATTCTGCCATTGAACACTGGGCCCATTATGTGGAAATTGTTTCCAGGCAAATGACATTGTGGACCTGCAGCTTTTTCAGTTATTAGGAGACTAACTTTCTCTGAGGCACCAGATTTATTTCAAGAGTTGATGGATTTAGTTAAAGAATATTATGACTCTGAGCCTCCTCTAATTCTGAAGCGCTATCGGTTTTACTCTGCAATTTGTGAATCAGGGAATTCCATATCGGGATTTTTGACTAGGTTAAGATGACTGGCAGAGGCAAGTGACTTTGGTTTAATTCTTAATGAGATGCTGAGAGATCATTTAGTATGTGAGATTAATGATGTGACCATGCAAAAGTGCCCAGTACCTGAAGTCCAACTGGATTTCAAACAGCACTACAACATCCTTGTAAATCTTTTCTGAACCCTTTCAAGTTTCACAACATCCTTCCGAAAGGAAGGAGACCAGAATTGCATGCAATATTTTAACAGTGGCCTAACCAATGTCCTGGGCAGCCATAACATGATGCCCCAACCCCTGTACTCAATGCTCTGACCAATAAAGGAAAGCATACCAAATGCCTTCTTCACTATCCTATCTACCTGTGACTCTACTTTCAAGGAGCTATGAACCTGCACTCCAAGGTCGATTTGTTCAGCATCACTACTTAGGACCTTACCATTAAGTGTATAAGTCCTGCTAAGATTTGCTTTCCCAAAATGCAGCACCTTGTATTTATCTAAATTAAACTCCATCTGCCACTTCTCAGCCCATTGGCCCATCTGATCAAGATCCTGTTGTAATCTGAGGTAATCTTCCTTGCTGTCCACTACACCTCCAATTTTGGTGTCATCTGCAAGCTTACTAACTATACCTCCTATGATCATATCCAAATCATTTATATAAACGCCGAAAAGTAGTGGATCCAGCACCGATCCTTGTGGCACTCCACTGGTCACAGGCCTCCAGTCTGAAAAACAATCCTCCACCACCACCCTGTCTTCTACCTTTGAGCCAGTTCTGTATCCAAATGGCTAGTTCTCCCTGTATTCCATGAGATCTGACCTTGCTAATCGATCTCTCATGGGGTACCTTGTTGAATGCCTTACTGAAGTCCATATAGTTCACATCCACCGCTCTGCCCTCATCAATCCTCTTTGTTATTTTTCGAATAAAATCAAGTTTGTGAGACAGGATTTCCCACACACAAAGCCATTTTGACTATCCCTAATCAGTCCTTGCCTTTCCAAATATGTGTAAATCCTGTCCCTCAGGATTCCCTTCAACAACTTGCCCACCACTGACGTCAGGCTCACTGGTCTATAGTTCCTTGGCTTGTCCTTACCACCTTTCTTAAATAATGGCACCACATTAGCCAACTTCCAGTCTTCTGGCACCTCACCTGTGACTATCGATGATACAAATATCTCAGCAAGAGGCCCAACAATCACTTCTCTAGTTTCCCACAGAGTTCTCCGGTATACCTGATCAGGTCCTGGGGATTTATCCACTTTTATGTGTTTCAAGACATCCAGCACTTCCTCCTCTGCAATATGGACATTTTTCAAGGTGTCACCATCTATTTCCCACATTCTATATCTTCCGTGTCCTTCTCCACAGTAAACACTGATGAAAAATACTTGTTTTGTATCTCCCCCATCTTCTGAAGCTCCACACAAAGACCGCCTTGCTGATCTTTGAGGGGAGAAAGTGAGGTCTGCAGATGCTGGAGATCAGAGCTGAAAATGTGTTGCTGGAAAAGCGCAGCAGGTCAGGCAGTATCCAGGGAACAGGAGAATCGACGTTTCGGGCATAAGCCCTTCTTCAGGATCTTTGAGGGGCCCTATTTGCTCCCTAGTTACCCTTTTGTCCTTAATATATTTGTAAAAGCCCTTTGGATTTTCTTTAACCTTATTTGCCAAAGCTATCTCATGTCACCTTTTTGCCCTCCTGATTTCCCTCTTAAGTAAACTCCTACTGTATTTATACTCTTCTAAGAATTCACTCGGTCTCTCCTGTCTGTCCCTGACATTTCCTTCCTTTTTCTTAACCAAACCCTCTGTTTTTTTAGTCATCTAGCATTCCCTACACCTACCAGCCTTTCCTTTCACCCGAACAGGAATATACTGTCTCTGGACTCTCATTCTGAAGGCTTCCATTTTCCAGCCGTCCCTTTACCTGCGAATATCTGCGCCCAATCAGCTTTTGAAAGCTTTTTGCCTAATACTATCAAAATTAGCTTTTCTCCAATTTAGAACTTCAACTGTTAGATCTGGTCTATCCTTTTCTATCACTATTTTAACACTAATAGAATTATAGTCACTGGCCCCAAAATGCTCCCCCACTGACACCTCAGTCACCTGCCCTGCCTTATTTCCCAAGAGTAGGTCAAGTTTTGCACCTTCTCTCGTAGGTACATCCACATACTGACTCAGAAAATTTTCTTGTACACTCTTAACAAATTCCTCTCCATCTAAACCCTTAACACTATGGCAGTCCCAGTCTATGTTTGGCAAGTTAACATCCCCTACCACAGCCACCCTATTATTCTTACAGATAACTGAAATCCCCTTAGAAATTTACTTCTCAATTTCCCGCTGACTCTTAGGGGGGTCTATAATACAATCCCAATAAGGTGACCATCCCTTTCGTATTTCTCAATTCCACCCAAATAACTTCCCTGGATGTATTTCCGGGAATATCCTCCCTAAGTACAGCCGTAATGCTATCCCTTATCAAAAATGCCACTCCCCCTCCTCTCTTGCCTCCCTTTCTATCTTCCTATAGCATTTATATCCTGGAACATTAAGCTGCCAATCTCTGAGCCACGTTTCTGTAATTGTATGATATGGTTTATAGAGTTATGGTGTTTGTGCAGTGGCTCACAGTGTGGACCTAGGATGAATGTAACTGTACCACTCAGCCCAGGGTGAAAGGGGTCATATTTTAAAAAGTTACCTTTGACCAGCAGCCAGTTGGTCTGGCTGCATGGAGACCAACCACATAGGCCTAGCACTAACTGTTTTCAAGGCAAAGGATGCATCAATGGTGGTTTCAATGTGTGCATTTGCGTTCCATCATGTTGGTTAAGATTTCAGTTGCTCACATTATTAACTTTAAACAAAATTACTATGTTACTGAGGCACTATTGTTTGAAAGCCTTGGTCAAAGAGGCAACTTTGGTAAAACGGATATTGAGGTGTAAATTTGGAATATGGGCTGCCTCATAATGGACACATAGTGCTTGCCCACCCTGGCTGCAGAGCCAGGTACATCTCATAATTCACTCCCATTACCTCATCCCAAACGATTGCATACATGAACCTTGGAATAGACTATCTTCTTCCTAACACATGTTGGGGGTTGGTTTAGCTCAGATGATTGGGCTATGAAACAGTGTGATGCCAATAGTGTTGGTTCAATTTCCATTATCAGCGGAGGTTACCATGAAGGATTCACCTTCTCAACCAACACCCCCCCCACCCCCTCACCTGAGGCATGATGATCCTCAGGTTAAATTGCCACCAGTTGTCCCTGCTTAATGACACAGCAGCCCCTATGGTATGCTAAAAGTATGGTGACTTCCAATGCACATTCTTTCATTTTGCATCAACAGCTTGCATTTATATGGCACCCAATGTGCTTCACCGGAACAATTATCAAGCACAATTTGATGCTGAGTCTTATCAGAGTAACTGGGGTACATGACCAAAAGTTTGGCAAAGAGGAATATTTGAAGAAGGAGAGAGAGGGACGCAGTGAGGTTCGAAGAGACACCCTCAGTACACAGTGCCTCGGCCAGCTGGGGTTATTAAAATTCGGGATATGCAGTGTAGCATCCTCAATGTATCAAGGCAAAAATATGAGATTGTTTGTAGGTGACACAATAGCATCCATGAAGTCACCAGCTGAATTGCTTCCTTAGCAGAGGCATTGGAACAGAAGACAAATTGGGTACTATTAAGTAGTGTTTCTGTTTTCTAAGTGCTATAAAAATGTCATAATTTTCAAGAGACCAACGTGATCAACATGTTAAGCGTGTAATTTTTATGACTCACTGTATGTTTGAGAGACACTGTCTGGGTATAGAATCCAGTGATTAAAGTGAGTCTGCTAGGAGCAAGTATCTTATCCGCTGTTAAATTTTCATGAGTCCTGTTACATTCTATCAATGGTATGAAGGGCTGCATTGATGTGCTAATTCTTCAGGCTTGTCTTTTTCCTCCTTTCAAAGCTTTTCTGGCCAGTTTCCATCAGCTTCTTTGATAAAAACAAAGCCATTAGTAACCATGTTTTCTTGGGTTGAGATCGTGCAACACACTTGACAGCTCTGATGTATGCTGCACTGTGTCCTTTTTCTGTACTGACGAAGTCCTTTGTATTCACCTTTGTTTTCTTTATTTAGTTGTCACGTTTGTAATTCAAGAGAGTAAAATAGATTTGCCAATAGAAAGGGGAGCAACACAAGGATTATAATTATCGTGCCTTTTGCCATTTCTCAGAGTTTCATTTCACTCGCTTATTCCCCCATGCACCCTGCCTCATCTTCTGCTCCCCTCCCTCGTTACCTTCATTCCATTTTCTTCAAGGTAGCAACTTTTAAAGTCATTACTTCTGTATTAAACATCCATAAGGAAGCATGTAGTTGCTCAGGGTAGTAGATTGTTTCCCTTACTGTGAGACAGGAATTAACGGGAAGGCGGTTATCTTGCATAACGGGCCAGTTTAGATTAGATTACTTACAGTGTGGAAACAGGCCCTTCGGCCCAACAAGTCCACACCGACCCACCGAAGCACAACTCACCCAGACCCATTCCCTACACCTAACACTATGGGCAATTTAGTGCAGGCAATTCACCTAAGCTGCACATTTTTGGATTGTAGGAGGAAACCAGAGCACCCAGAGGAAACCCACGCAGAGAATGTGCAAACTCCACACAGAGAGCCACCTGAGGCGGGAATTGAACCCGGCTCTCTGACGCTGTGAGGCAGCAGTGCTAACCACTGTGCCGCCAAAGTTAGTTAGTAAAGTGATGGGAGGAATGTCCCAATCTCTGGTATTGCCAACCAACCTGACAGGCAGCAATACTAACTGGCGCTGCCTGTCAGCACCAAGAACTCACTATTGGATGCTACCAGCACCAGCAGCAAGTTCAAATGATTCGTAATGATCTGTTTAACCTCTGTGCAACAAACAAGCTATCGCTTTTGGCGCCCATCCACTCCGTTTAGTCTGGGAGTCAGCCTGGCTATTTAGGGAGGTTAATGGGCTGGGCCATCATCTATTTTCTGGTTATAGGGCCCATCCTGTTTTATGTGCCTTCTGACAAAAACACATTCAGCAGCAGCACGTCAATTGAGACCATGATGACTGTTCCCAGTGGATCTTTCACTGTGACATTGCTAATTAACTCTGTCTCATTGTCATTGTTTATATAGTCTATTCCAAGATTAAAGTCTCCCACATTGCCTTTGTTTCAACTAGAAATAATTTTGTGTTTGATGCTCTGCCCGACTACAGGTATAACTATTGTTACAGACCTGTAAATTCCTCTTGTCAGGAATTTCTGTCCATTGCTATTCTTAATCTCCACCCATACTGATTCTATGTCCTGATATTTTGAGCCAAGATCTTTTCTCAATCCTCTCCTTTATGATCAAATCAAACTCTCCCCCTTTTTCATTCTGCCAGTCTTTTCAAATTGCTATATATCCTGGCTCTTCAATGATCTCCAGTCACTATTTAAAGATAGGTAGGGACATGAGACCGAAAGATCGATATTGGAGCAGAATTACACCATTAGGTATACACTCAGAATCGTCAACTAATTCTCATTTGACAAGATCTTCATTCCCTGGGTCATTGTTATAAAACCCTCCAAGGCCAGCACATGTCTCTTTAGGTACCAGGCCTAACACTGCTCATCATTTTCCAAATGCATTAACCGGCACCTTATGGTACCTCAGCAGTACATCTCTCTTGTAATCTAGTTCCCTCAAAATGATTACTAACATTGCATTTGCTTTCCAAAGTGCCAACTGAACCTGCATGTTAACCTGAAGAAAATCCCATTTTTCCAGTGTTCCAGCCAGCATTTATTCCTCAACCAGCATTACTGAGACAGATGATTTGACCATTGTTGCATTGCTGTCTGTGGGTTCCTGTACTTGAATTGGTTGCCTTGGTCCCAACATTATAACTGTGACTATCCTTCAAAAACTACTGCATTGATTTCCAGTTGGGATGCAAGTAAGAGAATTTTGGATGAACACAAGTTAATGTTGAAATATTGAAATAATCAAACCCTGAGAAAGTAAAAGGAAGGATGAGGGCTTCTTTTGCTCTATATACAAAGGAAGTTCTTTCCTTGTGTTGTGTTGAGGTTGCATTTATCTTCCTCCTCAGATGAAAAGCCTTTTTAAATGCTCTGCTGCTAACTGTGTGGTAAGTTCCTCTGGTTACTATGGAGAGGGACACCATCTACATCTTTGAGAAATTTTTCTTTGTTCAATGTTTCTAGCAAGGTCAGAAGATTCTGAGGTAATCCATTTACAATGGTGACCACAAAGCCACTAACTGGAATGTCTGCATTGTGTACCTCACAGGAGGTATCAATGATGAAGACAAAAGACAAACAGCAATGTTTCCCTATATAAAAAAATATTTTTTGACAGGAAGGTGTAATTTCCCCAAACGTACATACTTTTAAAAAAATTAAAGGAGTTATGACTTTATAAATTAATTCTTTAGATGTTGGCATTGTGGATGAAGCCAACAGTTATTGCTTATCCTTAATTCCTCTTGGGAAAATAAAGACTTTTTGAACCACTGCAGGGCACATGGTGTAGGTAGATGCAGAGTGTACTTAGGAAGGCATTTACAGGATTTGATCCATCGACAATGGGCTGGTGGCAATACAGCTTCAAGTCAGTGAATTAATGAGATGTCACAGGCTTGGGAGGTGTTACTGCAGGAACTTTGGCAAGTTGCTGCAGTGTATCGATGGTGCAAGGAGTGAGTGTTTAAGTTACTGGATTTAGTGTCAATCAAGTGGACTACTTTGACCTAGATGGCATGAAAACAGTAATGCAGGGCAAACTCAGCAGGTCTGGCAGCATCTGTAGAACAAGTGAGATTGAAATAGGTGGGTACAGTGATAGATTTAGCTTAGGAGAAGGAGTAGTGAGCTGAGTGGCCTGTTCCTGTGCTGTATATTCAATGTGAATTACCTGGATGGTGGGTCAAGCTTCCTGCCCATTGGAAACTCAGAACAACAACCCCCAAATTTCTGCCTTTTCTACTGCAGTTGAAGGTAGAGGAACGCTGAGGGAGCATGCAGGTTGGGTGTTGGGAGAGGATTCCTGATTAGCACTGTGTGTAAAATCATGTGATGCTGTGGATAATGTTAAACCATTATCTATAAATGTACTTCTCACTTTACACTCCTGGACCCGCAACATGTTTTGACACAGTGCTTGGCTGAGCGGTGAGTTTCCCCTGTCACATTGGGCATTGATTTAGCACATGGTAAGTATTTGCCTCCCGCATTGGTCTTTGTTCGAAGTACTCAAAAGAAGCAAAATGGATTTGTGTCTCGGATGAAACTTGACGCATTACAACACTTCTAATTGTTAGCTGTACCCCTGGGCCTAACAGTTTTAAATGGTTAATCTTGGGGGCACTAAAAGGGAGGAGAAAAGCTCACCAGGAATGTTTGTTTTTTATGAATTGACTGACTAATAGGGCATTATTGTTGAGAGGCAATGGTGGGGGTTTGCACGGACTAGTTTGGTTATTCTCATTGGCTGCTGCAACATTTGAAAGGTCTTTGCCCCAGCAATAAAAGGCTAAATACTGAATAGGCAAAAGGCAAGCGCACAGCAGAGAGGTGCTTCCAGTAGTAGAGGACATTCAGATTATTAATTTCTTTCTAATTTAAAAAAAACATTCTATATTCTCCTTCACCCCAAGAAAGTGAGTGAGAGAAATTGATTATTCAAAATGTTTAGTTTTTCCCTGGTCAGTTCTTTAAAAGTGGGCTATTTTATAATAAAGGTTTGAATTGTGTACTACAACCCAAATGCATGATTGAATTTAAGTTCTGCAGTATTGAGGTTAGTCAGATAGTGCATTGTTTAATGTATTTCTGTAAAATATCTGTGCATTATTTTAATGGTCATACGGTAGTACAGAACCTGAGTGTTATTTGAAACAGAGACATATTGGACAAAAAGCTGTGACTGCTTGCATTACTTTAATTCAGCTTAACCGTATACAATTGCTCACGAAAGGATGTTGCACAAGTAAACAACTGGTGACCTTCTCCCTTTCACTCCACCAATTCCTTTCTCTTGACTCCTTGAGATTGAACACTGACAGCAGTAAAATTGAAGTGATTGAGTTCTGCATGGTTGCACAGTTGTGCGCAGCACATTTCTGATCTTGACCAGGTGAGATGGATGAAAAAAATAGCTTTAAGTGAAAGCTGTGAAGAGAAAGGATGCGATAATTCAATTGGAAAGCAACAGGAACCCAACATGTTTTGTTTTCTGTTCTTGCTAGGCAAACCATGAAAAGTCATACTGACTTGAAATGTGAACCGTTTTTCTCTCTCCACAGCTGCTGCTAGACCTACTGTCATTTTATTTCAGATCTCCAGCATCCACAGTATTTAGCTTGTACTAAACTGAGTTATCCTGAAGACACTTTTCACGCTTTTGTCAGCAGGCCAGGCATGGACTTCAAGCTGCCACCCAGGATGCTGGTTCCTCCATCAGTGTTAGCTCTGGGCAATTTAATCTGGAGCAGTGCTGGGTGGGTGACAGTGTCTACTCTCTTCCAGTTTGTTAGCTTGTGGTCGGACATTTATTGAGACAAACACACACGGGGACACACAGAAACAGACACAGTCACACATGCAAAGACACACACATGCATACACACAGACACACGTGCATGTGGGCTCACACACAGACACACGTGCATGTGCACACACACCTACACACGCACACAGACACACACGTGCACACACAGACACACATGTATGTGCACTCAAACACATACACAGACATGCGCACACAGACACACGTACATAGGCACAAATGCGCACACATATTCGTATGTGCGCACACATGAACACGCACATGCATGCACTCACATATACATTGTTACGCATACATACAAACAGACACACACACGCACAGACATGCATGCGCCCTCACATATATTCACACACACACACACACACACAGGCATATGCGCGCACACATACACGCATACACACACAAACATACACATACACATACAAACACATACATATACAAACACACACACACACACACAATGGTGCGCACCAACTGCTGAAACTATTGTATATTTAAAAAGGTTGGACCCTCCACTTTGGGTGCCATCACCCTCACACACCTTCCAAGGTATCCTGCTGTTGCCTCTATCTACAGGGCACTAATACATAGGAGCAGAAGGAGGCCATTCAGCCCATCAAGTCTACTCCACCATTCAATGAGATCGAGACCCATCTGATAATCCTCAACTCCACTTTCCTACATTTTCCCTTTAACCTTTGATTCCTTCATTGGTTAAAAATCTCTCTATATCAACCTTGAATATACTTAACGACCCAGCCTCTGTGAAGAATTCGACAGATCCACTACCCTTGGAGCAAAGCTATAGGGAAAGAGCAAGGAGTGTGACTAAATGGAATGCTCTTTCAGAGAGGCAGCATAAATACAATGGACTGTATGACCTTCAGTGCTGTCTGATTGTATGATTCTATATTATTCCAAGTTCTCCTGCCTGATGGAGGGATTGATGAGACAGAATTGAGTGTGTCAGCCATAGCAGTAAAAGAGTACATTGGAGTGGCTTGTGTTGTATTGGTAATGAAATCAATCTTCCAGCACCTCAGAAGTACAGCAGATATACATTTCCTGCATAAATGGCTATGGGCAGCTGTATGATATATGTGGCGCTGTCAGCTTTATGCCGTCTGCACCATAATCGGAGGAGAAGTAGAGTAAAAAATAAATTGGGCTGCATTTATATCACACATCACGATCGGATTGGTTTACAAAACATTTTGTGCATGTGATGGTGAAATTGGTAACCTGGAAAGACTGCAGACAAATGAGTGCAAATTATGTGCAGCAAATATTGCATTTAATGATGTGAATTCTGTAATGTAACGGGAGAAGGATGTCACAACTCACTGAAGGCTTCTCCCCCACTGTGCCAAGGCACTGGAAATGCAACAGGATATTGAACTGGAGAGATTTATTTGAAATCAATAGAACTATAGTTCTGGTTGATTACATAAAGTAATCCCAGGAAACAGGACATACTCTCAGGTGTGCCATTGTTGAGTGAAATAAGACAGAGTTGCTTTTGTATTGCCAACTCCATCATTCTCTTGGGGGTTTTATGCCTAATGTCTCATTTATTTCGGAAAAAACAAAAAAGTATCAGAAAGCCGATATTGGAATTGTGTTGTGACAGAATTCATTCACCATAACAGTCCGCCATGCTCCGTTTTTTTTTTAAATACATTCCTGGATTTTGGGTGGTGTTGGCTTCCCTTGCTGTGTGAAGGAGCTTCTGCTGGATCTACTTCTTGACTTGCTCATGGGGACAGTGACAATTTTACGCTTGGATGGCTTGCTGGACCACTTCAAGGATGCTATTAGTCAGCGAGGAGCTCACTTCCCTGAAGGATTATAGTGAACTCGATGAACTTTTACAACAGCCCACCAGCTCTCATAGTCATTGTCTATTCATAAATGACCAGATTTACTGAACTCAATTCACAGCTCACTATTGATTTTGAATCAAGTGCCCTAGGCTCGTAGATCTTTATGATCATTAATGCATAGCTGTAACCCGATTTTTGCCAACATTTTGTTGAACACATCCCTCGAGAAAGGGGGAGCTAGTGAACTTCACCAGCCACCATGTGACTTGGAACAAGATCAAGTTTGATTCTTGTGGGTGCAGGCTTGGGAGCTGCCTCCTCCCTTGTATACCAGTGAGTGAAAGGCAATAGCAAACCTGTACCAACAAAAACTGGCTAGAGACTAGCTTGGGGTGAAACAATAGCAGACAATGAGACAAGGACCTGTCTTCAGGCAAAGCACACAAGCCATGCCACTCCCTGGCATTCAGAAAGCTAATAAACTCTGACTTACAGAATTGGATGATTCTCAATTATCACGTGCCTCTAGCATAACTAATAATTCTAAGTTTTCAAAGGAATTCTTTTTGAAAATCAGGCCTATAATTTCTGTCTAGGGTCTGTTCACAGCAATGTCCTGATGATTTTCTTTTATTTTTGGCTATTCCAAGACAATCTTGGATGATTGACATGGTATGTTATGTGCGTGTGGTTGTACAAGTGCTACCAGCAAGAGAGAGACGTGTAAACAAAAAGGGCTGGAGATCACAGCGGGTCAAGTAGCATCCAAGGAGGGGGAGCTTCATCCAAGCTCTGATGAAGAGTCACCTAGATTCAAAATGTTAGCTTGCTCTGTCCCCATGGATTTTTGAGGAGAAACTGAGGTCTGCAGATGCTGGAGATCAGAGCTGAAAATGTGTTGCTGGAACAGCGCAGCAGGTCAGGCAGCATCTAGGGAACAGGAGAATCGACGTTTCGGGCATAAGCCCTTGCCTACTTGCGGAGCGTTTCAGAGAACACCTCTGGGATGCCCGGACCAACCAACCCAACCACCCTGTGGCTCAACACTTCAACTCCCCCTCCCACTCCACCAAGGATATGCGGGTCTTTGGACTCCTCCATCGCCAGACCACAACAACACGATGGTTGGAGGAAAAGCGCCTCATCTTCTGCCTAGGAACCCTCCAACCACAAGGGATGAACTCGGATTTCACCAGTTTCCTCATTTCTCTTCCCCCTACCTTGTCTCAGTCAAATCCATCGAATTCAGCACCGCCTTCCTAACCTGCAATCTTCTTCCTGACCTCTCCGCCCCCACCCCAGTCTGACCTATCACCCTCACCTTGACCTCTTTCCACCTATCGCATTTCCAATGCCCCTCCCCCAAGTCCCTTGTCCCTACCTTTTATCTTAGCCTGCTGGACACACTTTCCTCATTCCTGAAGAAGGGCTTATGCCCGAAACGTCGATTCTCCTGTTCCCTGGATGCTGCCCAACCTGCTGCGCTGTTCCAGCAACACATTTTCAACCCCATGGATTTTTGCCTGACCCGCTGTGATCTCCAGCCCTTTTCGTTTTCAGTACAGATTCCAGCATCTGCAGTAATTCACTCCGAACGAGAGAGAAGCACACTTGCAGCAAATTATCTAATGTTGCCGTTCCATTCTTATGAACTGAACGTTCTTTCTCTTTCTAAGGGATGTTGAGCCTGGATACCAGATTCAAAATTCATCAGAGGAACAGCTGACTGTCCCCACCCACAAACCTCTGGGTGGGTCAGTAATTAGAGGATACAGATTTCAAATAATTAGCAAAAGAAGGCTGAGAAGATCATTTTGTTATGCAGTGAGTCGTTATGACCTGGAATGTATATCTGCAAAAGCACTGGAAACAGATCAAACAATAATTTTCAAATGGAAATTGGATATGCATCGAAAATGAAAAAGACATGCAAGATAATGGGAGAGCAGAGGGGAATGAGGTGAAAGATAGCTGCAGCATGAAGGCAGAATGGCCTCCTTCTGTGCTATCAGTTTCTATGGCTTACAAGGAAAAGGATCATGCAAGGCCACTCCTTACAACATCACCAACCTGCTCCCCACCCCATCCCCCACACCCCCACTAACTATTTATTAAATAATTTTCTATCCCTGATCTTATTGTTTTTCTGAGCATGCTGAAGTATCTGTGGTCAGAACTGCTTCAGTCTTATGTTTTCTCCCATGCAAACCAGGTAAAGCCTATTCTGGGTTGAAGCAGGTAGGAACTGGAATTGTTTCTGGGTCCGGACTGCACACCTGGTTGCTATTTAGACTATGGTGTCCTCCTGGATGGAATGGAGACAGGATCGCAGTCCAACAGAGGATGGTGGGGGTGCTCTTGAAACCAAATAGAGACCTCCTCGCTTGAGAGGAGTCATTGGTGGCAGTAAGGGGTAAGTAAAAGATGATTTTGTTTCATTCTTTCATTGAGATGTGGGTGTCACCAAGAAGGTGAGCAATTATTGTCCATCCCTAATTGCCCTTGAACTAGAGGCTTGCTGGGCTATTTGCTAGGGAGGCATGGTGGCTCAGAGGCTGACACTATTACCTCACAGCGCCAGGACCCGGTTCAATTCCAGCCTCGGGTGGCTGTCTGTGTGGAGTTTGCACGTTCTCCTCGTGTCTGTGTGGGTTTCCGCTAGGTGCTCTGGTTTCCTCCCACAGTCCAAAGATGTGCAAGGTAGCTGGATTGACTGTGTTAAATGGGGGGTTACAAAGATAGGGCGGGATCTCTTTGGAGGGCTTGCGCAGACTTGATGGACCAAATGGCCTCTTTCTGCACTGTGTTTCTGTGGTTCTACTTCAGAGGGCAGTTAGAAGTCAATCACATTGCTGTAAGGCTAGGGTCATGTGTAGGCCAGACTAGGTTACAAAGATAGATTTCCTTCCGTAAAGGAAATTAGCAAATTGATGGTAGTTTCATGGTCATTGTTACTGAGATGATGACTTTATATTCAGGATTTTGAAATCAAATTTAAAGTCATCATGACTCTGGAGCATTAGCCTCTGGATTACTAGTCCAGTAATATTACCACTATGCCCCAACTTCCTCCTGCAAAGATGAACATGAAGATGCCTCTCAGCCCTTTAATAAAAAATCAATTCAAAAAATACAAGCAGGCACACCACCATGCAGGGACAGAGGGATTGATGGGGGCTGGGTTTGACACAGATAGACAGAGACAGCTTGTGGTCGAGAGTGTGGCGCTGGAAAAGCACAGCAGGTCAGGCAGCATCCCCTTCCTGATGAAGTGCTTTTGCCCAATATGTCGATTCTCCTGTTCCTCGGATTCTGCCTGACCTGCTGTGCTTTTTCAGCACCACACTCTCAACTCTAATCTCCGACATCTGCAGTCCTCACTTTCGAATAGAGACAGCCTGGTGGCCAGTCCAGAAACCAGTTTTACTGGAAAGTGAATGTACTGGCCATAGTGATCCGCTATTTTGAAGTATACAAGACAATTCAGACCAGTACGATTGTACTAGAGGAAGCATCATCTTCCACTTTGACTGAGGACCGGTTTATCTGTTTGTGTGGATACGAATGGGACTACTGGAAAAAAAAAGCAGAATTCTCTTGGGGAAAACAAAACTGCTGGAAATCATAGTGGGTCAGGCAGCAGCTTGGTCAGAGAGACCAAGCTATCATTTTGAGTCTAGATAACTTGAAATGATCATTTGCTCTCTCGCCACGGATGCTGTCTGACCCACTGTGATTCCCAGCACTTTTTGTTTTCAGTACAGATTCCAGCATTTCTAATAGTTTGCTCCTATATAGAGTTGTTGTAGTATCTTGGCCAACATTGCCTCAATTAGCACCACAAGAGAGGGAAAATAAATAGGTTAATTTGCTCATTTGGTGAGCCATTCCTGTGTACAATTCCTGCCAGATTTGTCTGCAGAGTAACGGTGACTGCCCTTCAAAAGTAATTAGGTAACAAATACAGAAATTGCTGGAGAAACTCAGCAGCTCTGGCAGCAAAGCTAAGTTAATGTTTTGAGTCCAGTAACCCTTCTTTAGAATATCTGAAGAAGAGTCACTGGACTCGAAATGTTAACTCTGTTTTCTCTCCACAGATGCTGCCAGGCCAGGTGAGTTTCTCCAGCAGTTTCTGTTTTTGTTTCAGATTTCCAGCATCTGCAATTCCTTGTTTTGTTATAAGTAGTTGCATGGCCTTGTAATGTCTTGAAGATTTCATTAATTCTTTCTGTAAAATGTATTGCATGCTTACACAGTGACGAGGAGAAAGTGAGGACTGCAGATGCTGGAGTTCAGAGTTGAGAGTGTGGTGCTGGAAAAGCACAACAGGTCAGGCAGCAACCAAGGAGCAGGAGAATCGACGTTTCAGGCATAAGCCCTTCATCAGGAAGCCCAAAACATTGATTCTCCTATTCCTCGGATGCTGCCTGACCTGCTGTGCTTTTCCAGCATCACACTCTTGACTTACACAATGACGCCAACTTTGGCTGCAAGGCCTCAGCTCCCAAATGTTTGGTAATAAAAATGGAAGAGGCTGGGAAATACAATGTTTCAGATGCAGATTTTATTGAAGAATTAGTAAGAGTTAAAAAATAGACAGAAGTAAGAGGGATTGGGAGAAACAACAGATGGTTTCAGCACTGTAACGGGGTTGATGGGTTGAATGGTCTGCAAGTTGCTGAACAGAAAGATAAAGAAAGACAAAAGAAGCAGAAAATATTAGGATCAGGATATGATCATACTGTAATACAAAAATCACAGTTGACAGTAAAAGAAACCAAAGCTTTTTTCTAATAACAGTTTTTCTGATGTAATTGCAAAGGTTTATGATCCGATCTTGTGGACAGTTTATACGTGGGAAGGCAAGGAAATGAGAGAATTTCTGGGTTAATTTTGATTTTCTGCAGCCTGGATTGGCATTTCCATTGAAGATTGAAATCATTGAATTGTACAACCAGTTTACAGTCTCGTTCAAAGATATTTGAAAAGGTCTTGATGGGCATAAATATTAAACGCCATTCAACATCCCTCTGGGGAGGGGAGAAATGATAATGACTCCTTGGAACTATCTACGTCGTTGCTAATGGCAACAGCTCCTTCCAGATTTGTTTCAATTAATCAATGCCCTCATAAAGTTCCAGAGGAGTCCATTCTTCCCATAGAAACACCTGTACAAATAGACAAAAGCAAGAACTTGGCCAATGAATCAAAGACTTTATCCAGGTTGCATTATAATCCAGGCTGAATTGCTGCATGCTTCTGCTAAAGGCTGTAATTGTTCTAGTAAAAGTGTCCAAAGTCTCCACTTCTATTGGATATCTAGCAATTCATGTTGGAAGTACATCATGAGTGGAGCATCACATTTGTCCCTGATGCCTTTTGTAGTTAAATGGTGTTCCCCGCTTCAAGTGACATAGAAAATAGAACATTACAGCACAGTACAGGCCCTTTTGCACTCGATATTGCGCCACCCTGTCATACTAATCTGAAGCCCATCCCACCTACACTATTCCATGGACCTGTCCAATGACGATTTAAATGCACTTAAACTTGGCGAATCTACTACCGATGCAGGCAAAGCATTCCATACCCTTACTACTCTCTGAGTAAAGAAGCTACCTCTGACATCTGTCTTATACCTATCTCCCCTCACTTTAAAGTTGTGTCCCCTCGTGTTTGCCATCCCCATACTTGGAAAAAGGCTCTCCCTGTCCACCCTATCTAACCCTCTGATTATCTTGAATGTCTCTATTAAGTCACCTCTCAACCTTCTTCTCCCTAACGAGAACAGCCTCAAGGCCCTCAGCGTTTCCTCGTAAGACATTTCTTCCATACCAGGCAACATCTAGTAAATCTCCTCTGCTCCCTTTCCAAAGCTTCCACATCCTTCTTATAATGCGGTGACCAGAACTGTACACAATACTCCAAGTGTGGCTGTACCAGACGAATAGCTGCTTTGGGGAGACTGCTCATGAAACCGTACCCTAGGCAAGAAGCATTCTATGAGTGTGGTACTGGAAAAGCACAGCAGGTCAGGCAGCATCCGAGGAGCAGGAGAATCGACATTTCGGGCATAAGCCCTTCATCAGGGAGAGCTTCATCAAACCTAATTTCTTATGAAGAGCTTCTGCCCAAAACGTCAATTCTCCTGCCCCTTGGATGCTGCTTGACCTGCTGTGCTTTTCCAGCACCATAATATTGATTCTGACCTCCTGCATCTGCAGTCCTCACTTTCTCCAAGAAGCATTTTATGCCCGGAAAATAAATTGTAGCAGAATTAACCATAATACTGCTGAAAAGATCAACTAGATCCTTCCCTCTGGCATCCAGTGCAGTTTATCAAAGGCACTGTACCATGTTTCTTTTTTCTAAGGAAATGGTTGCTAGACTTGTCTTGATTATTCTAAGCTGCAGCCACAGTCGACTATTCCCCTGTGAGGTGGATTCTCATCATGATTTGGAGTGATATATTTTGAGGAGCCGGTAACTGTTACTCTCCTCCTCCCCAGGTAACCTCCAGCCTCCCGCATCCTCCCCTCGCCATTCTAACTCCTTCCCCCCACCTCCCCCAAGCCCACCCCCCTTCCCCTTCCCCCCCCAACCCACCCAGCCAAAAATTGTTTCTTGAACACTAATGTCCAAAAATATCCCAGCATCACCGAAGGAAAGCTTTGGGCATCTTTGTTTCTGTGAGGTCAAGCTTTTCTTTCTCTCCTGCTTTGATGTCTTCAGGGGATAAAGAAGTTGCTGTCACTGGTGCATCCACGCATTCCATCACAGTGACTGCACTGAGCAATGTCCCAGTCCATCATTTCAAAAGCTTCACTCTGCACTGGACAGCGCTTTCCACTGTAATAAAGCTGGCCTTTGTCCAGCTGAAAAATGTATTGTGTCAGACGTTGTAGGAATTTCAGCTGCTCCCTCTGAACAGATTTGACGTGGAATAGCCCAAGAAAAAAAATAGGCGACTTCCTTTACTGGTCAAGTTTCCTGTATTTGCAAAAACAGATTCAGCATGGTTATAATGGCAAATATTAACAAAAATTCATATGGTCGCACAGAATTTGAAAAGAGAGATGCATTCGGAAGCCGCTTGACTTCCCCTCATCAGGGCAAAATGCAAGATTGCCAAATTTCAAGCGATCACCACCATCTTTTCATCCTGCATTCATCAGGATAAACCATCGCAACGATTTTTTCGGTTTGTATATGTTTCAGCAATGTATCCTTCCAACAATAATCAAAGCTATTAATTCTCCCATGCACTGTAAGCTTAAAATCCAGTAAATCATCATCAATTGTCACAGTAGAACTGTGCGATTTCCCAATCCAGCTCTGAGTGGGAAAGCCAATTTAGTGCCAAATTATGGCCAATTTCTTCACTGTGAACTTGAACCTACTGGTTGGCTTGCATCTGCACAACCTAATTTCACTTGAGACCATGACAGTCAACAGGAAGAGGAGACCGTAATCTCATCAGTCAGGGCTGCTTTAAATGCTTACCCTAAAAATGAAAAGATATGTGATGGTCTAATACAGAATTCAGTCACAGGATACTTACTCATTATTCTTCAATGCTCATGGCGGAGCATCCAAACAGATTAAAAATTGTGATGTGAACTATGTAGCCTGCTGTATGACTCTTAGCTTGTTAGCAGCTCTGGCAAATTCCAGATGACTCAGCATGGCCATTTGAACAGAAATTCAGCTCAGTTAAGAATTTCTGATATTAAGGCACTGAAGTTGCTCAGGGCAGTTTTAGTAATTATATAGTTGTAGAACTAAGGTACACAGATTTATCTGGAATTGGCAGCACACAAATGGGCCATTTGGCCCAACTATTCCATGATACTGTGAATGCTACAAACCATCCTCCTCCCACTTTTCTTCAAATAGCTCTATCTGCATGTCCATTTATTCCTTTCTCCCTCAGGTACTTATCCAGGAATTTCCTCCAATTCAAGATGGTGCCGACACTGGGCGACTCTTTGTGAGCTCTCTACAGCAGATATTATTCTCACATTTCTTGCAAATGTTCCGCACTTTTAAATACTAAATTAATGTTCACTGTACTTCGTGCACCTCCTGTGCAGTGTAACCTGTCTGCCTCACTCTGTCTAAGCACCCTATGATCTGTATGTCCTCGTTTGCTATGATCTGCCTGTACTGCTCGCAAAACAAAACTTTTCACTGTACTTAGGTACATGTGACTACAATAAATCAAATCAAGCTTCCCCTTAATTCCACCGATTTTATTGAACTTAACAATGGCATGTGGTAGCAAGCTCCACATTTTCCACAACATAGAAGGAAGTGGTGTGGTGATAATGTCAGTGGACAAACAATCCAGAACCCCAATGCTCTGGGAATGTGGGACATAATACACTTAATGGTAAAGTCCTAGGGAGCGTTGCTAAACAAAGAGACCTTGGAGTGCAGGTTCATAGCTCCTTGAAAGTGGAGTCGCAGGTAGATAGGATAGTGAAGAAGGCATTTGGGACGCTGTCCTTTATTGGTCAGAGTATTGAGTAAGGAGTTGGGAGGTCATGTGGCTGTACAGGACATTGGTTAGGCCACTGTTGGAATATTGCATGCAATTCTGGTCTCCTTCCTATCGGAAAGATGTTGTGAAACTTGAAAGGGTTCAGAAAAGATTTACAACAATGTTGCCAGGGTTGGAGGATCTGAGCTACATGGAGAGGCTGAACAGGCTGGGGCTGTTTTCCCTGGAGTGTCGGAGGCTGAGGGGTGACTTTATAGAGGTTTACAAAATTATGAGAGGCATGGATAGGATAAATAGACAAAGTCTTTTCGCTGGGGTGGGGAGTCCAGAACTAGAGGGCATAGGTTTAGGGTGAGAGGGGAAAGACATAAAAGAGGGGCAACTTTTTCACACAGAGGGTGGTACGTGTATGGAATGAGCTGCCAGAGGATGTGGTGGAGACTGGTACTATTGAAACATTTAAGAGGCATTTGGATGGGTATATGAATAGGAAGGGTTTGGAGGGATATGGGCCAGGCACTGGCAGGTGGGACTAGATTGGGTTGGGATATCTGGTCGGCATGTACGGGTTGGACCGAAGGGTCTGTTTCCATGCTGTACATCTCTATGACTCTATGACTCTAAAAGAAGGTATTCAGACCCTTAAAGTTATTCAACCCAATATTGAGTGAGTCCCAAGATGCCACAGGCTTCCCAGGCAGAAAATGGGGTGCTGTTCTGGTGCTGTGGCTTACTGGAGCACTGCAACAAAAGCTGAGACAGAGATACTGGCCAAGCAACACAGTGGTGTGTTGAGGTTTGGGGGCATTTCTGTGAACAGAGCATAGGTTTCCAGCAAAGTTGTCATCCAGTTCAGAGTTGTAGGTGCTGTAAGGTCACCGGATCTGAAATGTTAACCCTGTTTCCTCTCCAGAGAAGGTGATGAATTAGCCAATTCACAGCCATGTTACCAATTGGCCATCCTGACCAGTCTCTGAGGGGGATTGTCAAGTTAGTTACAAAGTAGGGAGAGATGGTGGTGTCATGGTAGGGGAATGTCACAGGACTAATGATTCAGAGCACCAGGCTGATGTTCTGGGACATGGGTTCAAATCCCACCATGGCAGCAGATGAAACTTGAATTCATTCAAAAAAATGTTTGGCATTAAGGGAGAAAAAAATAGCCTAATGGCAATCATGTTAACATTGTTGATGTAAAAACACATCCGGTAGGGGAGGAATCTGCCGTCCTTACCTGGTTTTGGCCTACATGTGACTCCAGACCCACAGCAATGTGGTTGACTCTTATTTGCCCTGTGAGCAATTAGGGATGTGTAATAAATAATGGCCTGGCAATTTCTATGAACAAATTAAAAAAGAACCTTTTGCTCATTGAGCTTCATTGGTTCCAGGTTGGGCAATACCTAAATTTGAACAGTCTCACTCTTGTCTTCGAATCCCCCTCTGGACTTGCTGTTCCCAATCTCTGTAACACTTTCTAGTCTTACGAAACTCTAAATTGTCTTCCAGTTCTGGCTTGAGGCCATCCCTGATTTGATTGCTTCACCATCAATGGGCTATACCTTCAGATGCCTTACATTCCCTAATAGTTTGGCCAAGGATTTAGTCATCTGCTATTACATCATTTTGTGGGGCTGAAAGGCCACTATGAAGCACCTTGGGCTGTGTTGTTCTATTAAAGGTCCTATACTAATGCAAATTCTTGTTAAAATGGGAAATGAATTACAATTGGTAGCCCTGTTCCAATAACTCCATGTGCTTCCAACATTTTAAAGGCTATACTTGTACTACTCAATTCTACAGAGAATGGCGTGGTATAAATTAGAAAGTGTCTAGCATATATCCATCATCTTTCATGTGTCAAACTTCAGACTTTAAACTTCAAAGTGTCAAAACATATGAAAGAAAGAGGAACATTGTTAATCATTTCCTGCTGTCTTTCCTGATCATTAGACAATTTCATATCCCCAAGGCCAGGAATGATGGATTTACAAATAAGTACAAATCTAAATAAACTTTCTTCAACAATTATTCTCTTATTAACCCCAGTCTTTCCCAAATTGGACCACTTTCCCATTCAGAGTAACTGAACACTGGCATTAAAGGTACAAGCAGAGTTAATTACAGCTGTATTTTAGCAATTAAACATGATCACCATCCTTACGTTGCCTCTAGGCATACTCTCGTATTGAGCAACAACTTGATACAATAGTTTTAATTTAAAAGATGGCCATTGTTTCTCTCTCCCTAATTTCTCTTATTTTTATCATTTTAACTCTATGTTTTTTTACTAACTGAAGCTCTGTTGTTGTCATTATGCCTTTTCTCACCTGTATTAAATGTAGATTAAGAGATTTTAGCTTAGTTTATGCTCAATGCCTCCCAACATTCATTTTGAAGATGGGAAGAACTTTGAAGAACCTACCTACCTGATAGGATAAGGCCGCCGTCTCATCTAAGCAGGCGTCGACTCAAAGGATTGATTTAGTCACATCACTGAGCGTGTCAATCCTTAATATGTTTCAAGACATCAAACAGAGAGCCACTGCTCTAAGGTGGAAATATTTCATCTGCACTGACAGGAAGTCAAGAGATAGCTCTTTCATGGCATGTCATAGGTTAAAGATGATTTTCTAGGACCATGATGTATCATTGTCATCTATATAATCTGCACCATTCTTCAGTGTTAGGCTTTAGCTGTTACTGATGTCTTCATCTCACTGATCATCTCTGAAATTGTTTTCTTATGTGGTCTACCACTTGTGTGTCTCACTTGCTGGCTCTTAATCACACTGGGTTCATTTGTCCTGGTGAATTGCAGCAGAAGAACTTTATGTAACATTCAGTGTTAACATCAAGCATTTCTAGATCGGGTAGAGCGTGGACCAGGTGCAATGCTGCATTCCCTAAGTCAATGGTGTTCAGATTGAAATTAAAAATCACACAACACTGGCTTTCATGAGGACCCCTGAAGCTCAGGCCATACTGTCCTGGTTGTATTTACTGTATAATGGGAATGAATGTGCTCATAAGGATGATTTACATGATAATGTTAGGCTGACACTAACAGTCACATGCATTCAGATTCTAAGACAGGAATGGAGCTATAATCAGCATTCCACATGTTAGAATATAAATCAAAAGGTTTCGGAAGATATTGAGAGTCAGACAATTGTTTGCTGTTAGATAAGCTAATGGGAGAGATGCAGTCGACTCAGAGTGGGAGCAGTCTTGTGGTGCAGGGCAATTTCAAAGTGGCAGACAGTCAACACATACAGACACCAAACACCAACCCCTCACGATAGGCAGAATCCCCAACCTGTGCCCACGCCTCCTCCCTCATCTCCATCTAAGTATCCGAAGGATTCTTCCACATCCAGCAGGGATTTTCCTGCACATCCAAACACCTCATCTACTATGTCTATTACTTTCTATGTGGTCTCCTCTATATTGGGGAGACAGGATGCCAACTTGCAAATGTTCCAGGGAACATGCTCACCGCCCTGTGGCTGACCACTTCAACTCCCCCTCCCACTCCGCCAAGCACATGCAAGTCCTGGGCCTCCACCACCACCAAATCCACCCGACGCCTGGAGGAAGAATGCCGCATCTTCCACCTTGCCCTCTAACTGCGGGGCATCAACATCAATTTCACCAGTTTCCTTATTTCCCCTTGCCCTACCTCATCCCAAACCTAACCCTCCAACTGCTGTGCATTTCCAGCGCCACACTTTTCGACTCTGATCTCCAGCATCTGCAGCATCTGCAGTCCTCACTTTCTCCCAGAATCCCTGTGAGTAGAATGATGCAGACTTGAGTCCATGGAAACAGCAGTCCATGGTGGCAGCAATATCAGTACAAATCTGTCTTGTTTACTTACTGTGTCCACTTTGTAGGTTTTGGGAAGGGTTGTTAGCTATTAATTTATTGGCATCATCCTAAATGAGTATACCAAAATCAATTAATTTCAGTACCTTGATCTATATGCAAGTATAATGTAGCCCTGAAGCATTGTACAGTTATGCAGCTTACAAGGGCAAATAGCTTTGACATTCTGCCCTACATTAGCCTCATGAAAATGTTCCAATACCTCAGACAGAATATCCTTGTTGACATTTCTCTCTTTCCGACATTTAATATTCTCATTTGCCTTCTGAGCACATTGGATGAATTAATGCCAATTAGTACCTAATTCAAAGGACACCTGCTGTGGGCTCATGTCTGCTGAGAGCTGGGTCAGAGATGCTCAAATCTTTTTCACTTGTGATTCTTCGCCTGCAACACTCAGAGGTGACCTTTATCTTGTCTGTCTGGACCGAACGCATACAGAGTACCCAGAGGTGAAAGGACAGTGTTCCAACACACTGGGTCACACATTCCCCAGAGCAACAGTTTCAATTTGTTCTGTGATTGGAACTGTCAAGCAGTGTGCCATTTTGTGCTTTGTTATTAATGATTTCAAGCACATGTTTTATGGCTATTGTTCTCTTTCATGTACTGAATGTGCCCAGGTACTGCTGGGAAAGGACCAAGTGCAATATTGCAGCACCTTAGAAAAGCAAATAAAGACTGTTATATTCAGCATCATGGACACTCTTTGAACAAGAATAAAAATAAAAATAACAGTTCATGGAGCTGAGATTGTTACGATAGGCTTCTGTCTTAAATTGATTTGTAAGATTACAATCCAAGGTTTAATAAATGTAAAATGACTAGCAGAATAATATCTTATTATCCTATAATGGTTCATATGAAAACTATTATTAATCCCTCTAGGATTGTGACAGCTTTTTCATGCAGAAAAATAATAATAACAAGCTTCTCCTTACTCAGACTGTACAGCTAATTAAACGAGCAGTGGCTCTTTGAGCTTGTCTTTTAAGCTTGAAGTCAGCTTCCAAATTGCAAAAGAGCTATTGATGTAATTAACAGATATATGTACATAGAGACATTCCAACGTTGCAGCCTAAAACGTTCTTCTTCCAGGATTTCAAAACTGAGGAACTTTAATTCCTTTCCTTGCACAATCCGCCAAAATCTTTGTTTCTCTACATCAACCTTGGCATCATATAACCACTTCTAATTGGCTTTGTTTTTCTCTCCTACTTATTAATCTTGGAAGCATCCTGTATTATTGCTCTTGGTGCTTTTCATCAGGTTTTTGTAATAAAATGCAGTTATTTAATAACAGACCTGGCCTCCACAGCCTTCTGTAGCAATGAATTCCATAGATTCACCAACCTCTGGTGAAAATGTTTCTCCTTATCTCCATTCAAAAAGGTCTTCTCTTTACTCTAAGACTATACCCTCAGGTACTAGTCTCCCCTACCAATGGAGACAGCTTCCCAGAATCCACTCTGTCCAGGCCATTCAGTATTCTGTAAGTTTCAATTAGATCCCTCCTCACCCTTCTAAACACTATGGAGTACAGACCCAGAGTCTCAAACATTGCTCATATGTTAAGCTTTTTATTTCTGGGATCATTCTCATGAACACGCTCCAAGGCCAGTACATCCTTCCTGAGATATGGGGCCCAAAATTGTGCACAATACTCCCAATGTGGTCTGACAAAGGCCTTATAGAGCCTCAGAAGTACATCCCTGCTTTTATATTCAAGTCTTTTCAAAATAAATGTCATCATTGCATTTATCTTTCAAATTGCTGACTCAACCTGCAAGTTAACCTTGTGAGAATCCTGGACTAGATCTCCCAAGTCTTTTTGCACTTCAAATTTCTGAATTTTCTCCCCATTTAGAAAATAGTCCATGCCTCTATTCTTCCTACACAAGTGCATGACCTCACACTTTCCCACGTTGTAGTCCATCTGCCATTTCTTTGCCTACTCTCCTCACCTGCCCAAATTCTTCTGCAGCCTCCCTGCCACCTCAATGCTACCTGTCCTTCCACCTATCTTTGTATCATCTGCAAACTTAGCCAGAGCGCCCTCAGTTCCTTCATCTAGATTGTTAATGTATAAAGTGAAATGTTGTGTTCCCAGAACTGAGCCTTGTGGAACACCACTAGTCACTGCCTGCCATCCTGTGAAGGTCGCTTTTATCACCACTCTCTGCTTTCTGCCAGACAGCCAAGCTTCTATCCGTGCTAGGACCTTGCCTCTGACACCATGAATGCCTATTTTACTCAGTAGCCTCCTGTGTGGCACAGTCTCAAAGGCCTTCTTGAAGTCCAGGTAGACAACATCCATTGGCTCTCCTTGGTCTATCCTGCACATTACTTTCTCAAAGAATTCTAGCAGATTTGACAGGCATGACCTCCCTTGATGAAACCATGCTGACATTGCCCTATTTTACCACACACTTTCCAAGTATTCAGAAATCTCATTCTTTACAATGGATTCCAGGATGTTACCCACGACCGAGGTTAAGCTAATCGGTCCATAATTTTCCGTCTTTTGCCTAACTCCCTTTTTAAACAGGATTGTCAAGTTAGTGATTTTCCAGTTCTCTGGGGTGCCTCCTGATTCTACTGATCCCTGAAAGAACAACACTAATGCCTCCGCAATCTCTTCATCTATCTCCGTTAAAACTCTGGGGTGTAGTCCATCTGGTCCAGGTGATTTATCCATATTCAGGCCATTCAGTTTTTCTAGCACCTTTTCCTTGGTGATGGCCACCATACTCAGCTGTGCCCCCTTGAATTTTTGGGATATTACTCGTGTCTTCCTCTGTGAAGACTGAAGCAAAGTAATTATTCAATTCTTCAGCCATTTCCTTGTTCCTTACTACTACCAGTCCAGCATCATTTCGCAGTGGCCCAATGTTCACGTTTGCCTCTCTTTTGCCTTTTGCATATCTAAAGAAACTCTTAGTCTTTCTTTATATTACTGGCTAGCTTAACCTCATATTTAAGCTTCTCCCTCCTTATTTCTTTTTTTGGTGCCCTTTGTTGGTCTTTGTAAGCTTCCCAATCCTCTGGTTTCCCACTGCCCTTTGCCACATTATATGCCTTCTCTTTTGCTTTTATGCTATCCCTGACTTCCATAGGCAGTCATGTTTGCCTCATCCTCCCTGTACCATGCTTTTTTTTCCTCAGGATGAATCTCTGCTGTGTCTCCTGAATTACTCCCAGAAACCCCTGCCATTGCTGTTCCACTGGCTCTCCTGCTAGACTCCTCTCCCAGTTAATTCTACCCAGCTCCTTCCTCATGCCTCTGAAGTTGCCTTTATTCATCTGTAATACTGTTACCTCTGATTCTATCTTCTCTCTCTCTCTCTCTCTCTCTCAAATTGCAGAGTAAATTCAATCATATTATGCTCACTGCCTCCTAAGGGTTCCTTCACCTTAAGCTCCCTTATCAAGTCTGCCTCATTGCACAACACTAACTCCTATATTGTCTGTTCCCGAGTAGATGTTCCACAAGTTATATGATTCTAAGACTTGGTGCGATTATGCACAGGGGCAACAGAGATTTGAATGACCTCAGGATTACATTAATGGGTGAACAACCTGTAGCTCCTTCCCTTAGAGCATTGTGGGAGCCAGTGTGGGAATATAAAATTACCAAGGGATCAATACATAATTGGGGGAATGGACTGCGGTAAAAGTCTTGTTTAGATACAGTCAATAGAAGTAGCAATGGAACAGTAAAGAGAGCTCAAATACACCCATAAGTAAAGGCAGAGGAAATTAGACAAGAACATGGAGAGAACTGTGAGAACAGTGGGGAGTGTATTAGGGCAGTAAACACGATTTGATTTGGATGTGAGCATAAGAGGTACAGTTAGTAAATTTGCAGATGACACTAAAATTGGAGGTGTAGTGGACAGCAAAGAGGGTTACCTCAGATTACATCAGGATCTGGACCAGA
>NC_057737.1:12729452-12744668 GCF_004010195.1 Chiloscyllium plagiosum | reverse complement strand
ATAGACAAAGTCTTTTCCCTGGGGTCGGGGAGTCCAGAACTAGAGGGCATAGGTTTAGGGTGAGAGGGGAAAGATATAAAAGAGACCTAAGGGGCAACTTTTTCACACAGAGGATGGTATGTGTATGGAATGAGTTGCCAGAGGATGTGGTGGAGGCTGGTACAATTACAACATTTAAGAGGCATTTGGATGGGTACATGAATAGGAAGGGTTTGGAGAGATATGGGCTGATGCTGGCAGGTGGGACTAGATTGGATTGGGATATCTTGTCGGCATGGACAGGTTGGACCGAAGGGTCTGTTTCCATGCTGTACATCTCTATGACTCTATGACTATAGACCTCAAGGGGAGGTTACCTTGAGAGATCTCAAAGGGAGGCGATGGCCTAGTGGTATTATTGCTGGACTGTTAATCCAAAGACCCAGGACACATTCTGGGGCTCTGGCTTCAATCCTGCCACAGCAGATGGGTGGAATTTGAAATCAATAAATGTCTGGAATTTAACGATGACCACGAAACCATTGCTGGTTGTTGGAAAAACCTATCTGCTTCACTAATGTCCTTTAGGGAAGGAGACTGCCATTCTTAGCTGGTCTGGCCAACATGTGACTCCAGACCCACAGCAACGTGGTTGACTCTTACCCACCCCCCCCCCCCCCGGGTGATTAGGGATGGGTAATAAATGCTGACCTGACCAGCGATGGACAATCCTGTGAATGAATTAAAAACAAAAAGACAAAGGGAATGGGTGGGAGTTTCAGCAGCAGCTGCAACTGCTGCTGGATGGTGTGACTGAGGTGGAAGTGGGCATGATGGGAATGGATCCTTCATCCCGGGATGGAGTACACCACCGTGGTTATGGTCTGTTTGATTCAGCCTCAGACAGTTGCCATGGAGTCCGTGGCGAGGCAGTGAAGTTGGTTTTTGGAGACCGAAGACGATGGCATCAGTTTTGTGCCCTGATTTGAATGGAGCATATTTCAGCACCTCCTGGATTGGAATGTCCGACAGGTCAGGACAGTGAGTGACCCGGAGGAAGCTTGGAGGTGATGGTGTCCACATCTGCTCCCTACCCCTGCTCTTCCTCAGTGGGTATTTCAATCAAGTTTGTGAGACATAATTTCCTCCTACAAAACCATGCTGACTATCCCTAATCATTCGTTCCCTCTCCAAATGCATAGAAATCCTATCTTTCAGAATCCCTTCCAACAGCTTGTGTAGGTTAGGTGCATTAATCGGGGTAAATGTGTGTAATAGGATAGGGGAATGGGTCTGGGTGGGATACTGTTCGGAGAGTCGGTGTGGACTTGTTGGGCCTAATGGCCTGTTTCCACACTAGGGATTCTCTGATTCTAACAAGTCTGGGACTAAGAAAAGACCCCTTCAATCTCTTTAGCTGTGTGCAGGAAATATAACAACCTATGGCATCTTTTGTGCAATTCCACTCCAGGTAGTTATCAAAACTTTTGTCAAATTTGCTTACATGGATCCGTCACTCACAGCATCCTTTGTCAGTCCCATACTATGCATTCACCACCCTTTGCATTCGGACAGCTGTATTTTTGGCAGCTCCTTCTTCTGAATTTTTGATGGTATGCCCTCTTGTTGTAAGCACTGTGAGACAATGTATTTGGGATTACTTCATTTTAACATTCGCAAATGCTTTAGAATAATGAGAGACATCAGATCAACTGCCTATTACAATCCCTCATAATTTTTTTGTATTTATTCATGTGATGAGGGTGTCACTAGCTAGGCCAGCATTTATTGCCCATCTGGCAGTTAAGAGCCAACCACATTGTTGTGGGTCTAGGGTCACATGTAGGCCAGACCAGGTAAGGGTGATAGTTTCCTTCCCTGAAGGATATTAGTGAACCAGATGGGTTTTTTTCAACAATCGACTCATGGTCATCATTAGACTCTTAATTCCAGGTTTGTCGTTGATTCAAATTCCACCATCTGCTATGGAAGCGAGGTCCCCAGACCATGACCTAGCTCTTTGGATTAACAGTCTAGCGATGATACCATTAGGCCATCACTTCCCCAATTGATAATCTGCAATTGATCCAGTATCATTATTTGACCATCATCACAGTGTATAAATTACCCTGTTTAGAACATATCCCATCGATACCCTCAACAATGATCAATAAGACCAGTCTTATGTCTTCTCTACTCCAGGTTAATATTCGTAACTTCTGCAGCCTGATGGCTAGAGTTGAATTATGAGTTAATATTTATCTGAAGCACAAGTGTGAGCAGCTAAAGTGATTGAAAGGGTCCTTCCTTAGTCCCAGACTTGTTAGACCTTCCACACACGATTGCAGACCCTTTGTCCTGTGGTCTGTGGTTTGTTTTGGAAAGATAGAAAAACATTTATTTTCTTCTTCACCTCTCACTTTATACGTAAGGGTAGTGAAAGAGGATTGGCATATACAGCAGCTCTTATATCCTACCTATGGAATTCCCAAGACTATTGAGGAACAGCAAGACCCTGTGTCTTTCAGAAAGGGAGACAAGGGAAGTAAATTTGGAGGAAGTGTGAGAGAATTTGAGATCATATCCAGTTAGAATAAAGCCACAAAGCCACTCACAAATTCACAGACAAAAAGTAGCCATTAAGTCAACCAAGCCAACTCATCTCTCCAAAGCCTATGAAACACTATTTTGTCATTGATCTTGCCACCTCCTAACTCACAGATCACTGATCCCTATCCTTCAAGAACAAAATACCCTCTCACATTTCTGCTTCAGTTAATATTAAATCATTAATCAATTCTAGCCATCAGCCTGCAGAAGTTAGGAGCATTAACCATAAAGTAGAGAAGACATAACACATGTTTTATAGAGGCATTGAGAATTGTAGAGGGTATTGGTGAGATATGTTCCAAAAAAGGTAATTTATACACTCAGATGGTGGTAAAATCATGATATTGGATCAATTGCTAATTATACATTATCAATAATATGGGATTATCCAGTGTGGAGGAGTGTAGGCCCAGCATGGAGGAAAGTGGGCCCAGTGTGGAGGAGAGTGGCACAGTATGGAGGAGAGTGGGCCCAGCATGGAGGAGAGTGGGTGCAGCGTGGATAAGAGTAGGCCCAGCATGGAGAAGAATGGGAGCTGCATGGAGGAGAGTGGCACAGTGTGGAGGAGAATGGACCCAGCATGGAGGAGAGTGGGGTGCAGCGTGGAGGAGAGTGGGTGCAACATGGAGGAGAGTGGGCCCAGTGTGGAGGAGAGTGGCACAGTGTGGAGGAGAGTGGGCCCAGTATGGACGAGTGGGTGCAGCCTGAAGAAGAGTAAGCCCAGTGTGGAGGAGAGTGGGCCCGCCGTGGAGGAGAGTGGGGCCTTACTTACTTTCTGAGGTGAGCATGGGGTCTGGCATTGGAATCAGCGGCTGCTACAGCAGCGGAGGTAATGTTGGGAGGTAGGCCCAGTGGTGAATAGTGGTACCTGAGGTTTTGCAACTTTGACATTGGCTAGGCCTGGCCGGGTGATGGAGAAGGGATGGCGGCACAGGTGTCATTGTTGATGATGTGCTGGCTCAGGACTGATGGACTCTCTTTAAGCTTTATCTTTCTATTGTTTTCCTTCTTCTTAAATTATTCAAAATGGTGTAGGATAGTGGCGACATTAGAAAAGCTTTCTCCTGTATTTTACAGCTTCGCTCACTGTAAACTACAGATGACAATAAAATCATTCATAAAATCATTCATAAATTCATATTTGGTGACACTGACACTTCTGGAATGAGTCCAACAGAAGAGCTGGAAACTCAGAGTCCCATTGGCACTTTGAGGAGGAGTTTTCAGTATCTAGAAAGAAGATCCACAGATGGAAGGGGAGATAAGGTCCAGGGTGAGCAATCCCAACACCAACTGTGGCCTGACTTATGGTTAATAGCCAGTATGTTAGCTCTAATGAAGCATTCCAGAAGGGTACAAGTGGGCTTCACTATTTAGGCTCAGGCTAAGGAACCAGTCTTGAAGACAATTTCAGCAAAATGAATTAAAAGTAGCAGTTTCGTTGGCAAGGAGGCCTTAGCAATTCTTCCCTGGGGAGTCACAGTCTTTCCTGAATTGTAGCCAATCACTTGAGTGGTTCTGATAGTGTATGACTTTGCTGTTCACTGTACACTTCAGTGTGCCATCCTTTAATGAAAATGTAAAGTGTTAATATTTCATTGCAAGCTCCAACCTGTTACGCAGTTCAACCCGCCCCCATCTGTCACATTATCACAAATTCTGATTGTTCATTTTGGGAAACAAATCCCATCTGTTGAATGTTTCGTAAGCTCCGCCCTCCTTTCAAAATAAAATTGCATTTCAGCGCAAGTCTTGACTTTGCCAATCTTACAATCTCCGACAGCACCACTTCATGCAGCGCTTGCATCAGAGCTATTCTCGAAACCTGCAATGTGCTCGACTGACTAGAAAGCAATTGCACAGACACCCACTGTTTCAGGAATTTGTGCATTTCGGAATAGGTTCACCGTTCCATCACATCATTTATGTTACAGATGCTTTTTTATAAAGTTGTTTTCCGTCCTGATTTTAATACGGTAGCTGATTTCTCTGCAGAACATCGCATAATTCAACTGAGTTCAAAGAATGATACGGCATGAAAAGAGGTCATTTGTTGTGCTAGATCTTTATAGGAGCTGTCCAGTATGTTCCTTTCAAATGAGAATCATTGAATCCCTACAGTGTGGAAACAAGCCATTTGGCCCAAGTCCACACTGCCCTCCAAAGAGTATCTCACCCAGACCCATTCCCCTACCCTATTACTTAATATTTCCCCTGACTAATACACCTAACCTACACATTCCTATACACGCTGGGCAATTTAGCACGGCCAATTCACCTAACCTGCACATCTCTGGAGTGTGGCAGAAAATCCACACCGACACATGGAGGATGTGCACACTCCACACAGACAGTCATCTGAGGCTGGAATCAAACCCAGATCCCGGTACTGTCAGGCAGCAGTGCTAACCACTGAGCCACCATGCCAGCCCATGCTCTTTGACCATGGCCCTGAAAATTTTGCACTTTCAAGTGATTACTTAATTCCCTGCAGGAAGATATTATTGAATCTGCCTTCACTGCTGTTTCAGGAAGTACATTCCAGAGTTAAGTGTGTTAAGGCCTGTGCTGGGAAATGGAATATGCTTCTATCATTTCAGATCAGCATTGACGCTGAGAATGATACAGCATGAGACGTAAGCAGCATAAACTTGCTTTGATATTAGAGTGCTCGTGATACCGGCTCCTAGCAGCTGAAGGCAATTTGATGGAAGACTCAATAAATGAGGACATTAGGTGCTTGTATGAGAACTGTGTCCATTGTAATTTCTACCCTGATGTCCTAATTACATTCGAACTGAACAAGTATGCAGATGAGATTTACTCACCTTTGCAAACTCAATTAATTACCACGATGCTGGTTGATCAACCACATAGCTGATCTATTTATCATTCCCACTCTTCCCCCAATGGCCTCTCCCAACCCAAATCTTCTCTCCTCTTGAATCTGTGTTAGCTGCAGGCACTCTTCATGCTGTAGCCTACTGATGCCATGGGGAAACATCAAAAATCCATGTCAAAACGCCACAAGGAAATTCAATTCAGCAAACCGCCTCTGCAGCACCATCTGAGGGAGGTATAAAAACAAATAATCAGTGAGCTACATGCCATTGGGAAACATATTTCTTGCCCATTAATGAAGGTGGTCATAAATAATGACTAGCATTGTATCCTTGGTATATCAGAGACAGTTACAGTGAGGAGAGAATGAGGAGAGAAGAGGTTATCTTTTCTCCCATTAAAGCAGGGGCTATAAACAATGCCTTGCCTTGCATCTTTTGACCAAGTAAACTTGTTATTGTGGGGAACTTGCCATATAGAAGGAGTTTTATACGGTTTCTCTGTTAATTAAAAGATAATAAATTATGTATTTGTAAGTCTGGTATCAGAGACGGTTACACAAGGAGCCATAGCAAATAGGTTTCACCTCACTTCACAAATAATTAAGGAGTTATAAATAATACGTTCTTGCATTCTTGGCATATCAAAAGCTGTTACTGTTACTGATATGTTGAGGCAAAGGAGTTTGTACAATTTTTCTATTAATTAGACAGTGATCAGTGATACAAGTATTAGAATGACAGGCCTCTATAACTGAAGGGGGAGTAAAAGGGCGAATCACATCAAACTATATTTGTGTGCATTTTCTTTCTTTTCTAATCATTTCATTGATGATGTCTGACGAAGACACGCCGGGTTCAGCAGCAACAATAAAACTCATCTTGAATAATGATTGGGTGACTTGAGCACAAAATCTATGCAGATGCTCCCAGTATGGTACTGAAAGAATAAAAGGTGAAGTGACCGTAATCCCACTATCTTAATAGAGAGACACAGCTGGTGGTGAATCTAACCTGAGGGTTTGGCAAGGTTGACAAACCAGGGCCTTCTCAATAGCCTCAGCTAGTATGGGATTTGAACCCATGTTATTAGCATCACTCTGAATTATAAGCCAGCCTCCCAAGCTAACCACTGTGCGAAAGAGAGCAAAAGCATTTCAGCTGTAACATTAAACTAAGACTCCACCTGCCTGTTGTGGTGCACATAAAATATCTCCTGACACTATTTTAGAGTAAGGGAGTCCTCCTTGGAGATTCAATCAATATTTATCTCTCAATAAACATTGCTTTCAAACAAAACTAATTAGCTGATGACAATCAACACTTCCATTTGTGTGAGCTTGCTACCTACAAGTTGAGGTTTCCTACATTACAATTGTGACTGCATTTGAAAAGTAATTCATAGGTTGTAAATAAATGCCATTCTGAGTGTGTTATGTAACTACAAGTCCTTCACACTTCTGTACCATGTTTGCATGTTAACACCCTCCATTTGTATCTCTTCTCTGGTCGCTCTGCTCCACTTCATTCTCTGACCCTCTCCTCACACCTGTTCCAACTGTAAGTACCTGTGTGTTATGTTATCAATTGCAAACAAAAGGCCCAGTGGTATTGCAGACTTTATTACAATGAGTGTGCATCAACAGCATGCTTATATAAAGCACCTTTAATGTGAAGAGATGCCCCAGAACTGTTGTTATGCAAATAGATGTCTTAAAATGCAGAGATAGCCCATAAGGAATGACCATTAGCAAAGTCAGCTAGTGCGGGAACCATGGCTGTGAGTTAGATGGTCATGAACTGACTTGAAGCAGAAGGCTGTTCTCATGAGCAATGATGTGGAGGAGCCGGTGTTGGACAGGGGTGGACAAAGTTAAAATTCAAACAACACCAGGTTATAGTCCAACAGGTTTATTTGGAAATGCACGCTTGTGTTTCCAAACAAACCTGTTGGACTATAACCTGGTGTTGTGTGATTTTTAACCTCATGGACAAGGTGAACTTGGAGAGAATGGAGATGAGAAATACAAAGGTTCAGGGCTAAATTAGTGATGGTTGAGGACTTTGAGCAAGAACAAGGAGAGGGGACCTGTGTAACTTTCCCCTTCTAGATGATCATAGAGAAATTAACAACTTATTTTCAGAGGGCAAAGTAAAGAAATATGACAATTGATTTTGTAGACATGCTCATTGGAATTTGTGCCCGTCTAACTTCAAGTAGTAAAGACATTAGGTATAAAGAGGAATGGTATGGGGCAGAAGGGAGCACATGAAGGGTGAGACTAAGAGAGAATACAGGGAGGCCATATTTGAAGAGAGCTGGCTAGAGGAATTCAGATGTGTCTTGAAACCCCCAGAGGATGAAGATCATTCACTGTAAAGACTCAGGAAAATGAAAAGGGTAGATACTTAGGAGAGTAGGTACTACTCAGCAAAGTGGCGGGGATACTATCATCCTGTGGCATTACCATGCTTGGGTCTGGGAAAAGCCACAAACCCAAATGTCACTTAAGTGACAGGTAGAATGGAGGATTTTGTAAACTATGCACAGTATCTTTGCATTCAGCACACTAAAATAGCTCAAGTGTAGCATAAATTAATTATAAATAGTTTCAAAATTGCAATGATTTATTCATCAATTCTCCACAGATTAACATTGGAAATATAAATCAAGAGCCCTTGTCTTCTGCACTGCCACTGTTCCAAAAGTAGAGAGAAAAAGGGAGAACAGGATTCCATAAACTTGGAACATACACCTTTCAGGAATGCACATATTTTCAAAATAACTATAAAAGGATGGACTCTGTTCAACAATTTAATCCATCTGCCTCCTGCAATGATTAACTTTCGGTCCACTCCACCCAGATAATTGTACACATAATAATAATACTTTCTTATGTTTGAACTCACAAAGGAACATTTTGGTGGGTGAACATGAGACACTGATGTGTTGAATTCTGCACTAGTATACTTGTGTGAGATCAGAGCTGATCACTACAGCAGCCCTTCACTTGATGGTGGGAAGACCCTTCACTTAAGAAAATATGATTAAGAGCTTCAGGAGGTGCTACTGTGTAGCGGATAACAATGCTGATGCATCTTGATAAAATATCAAAATATCATAGCTACAGATGTGAACCAAAAGCAATTCAAGTTTGAATCCTGCATTCAGCTTTTAAATTGCTAATTTAGTGCTCCTTTGAATTTTTACACATCATAGAGCACTCACATATAAAATGAAGTTATAAACATTTGTCTTTTGCAAGCTTCCAGGAGTAATTATCTCCCCTTGTTCCTTTTCTTAAAGGTGCCAACTCTTAATAGGGCATAATTTTGCAGCAACAAAGGCTTTATAGTCCCTGGGTCAAGTGGCTATCCTTTGGAAGCTTAAACTGGATCCTGATTTGATGTGTGCTATAAGACATAATAAATCCTGACCTCCCTGCTCAATATTTCATAGAAAGAAGCATTAAATAAGAGTTTCTTCCCTAATGAACAATAGATGTGTGACATGGACTTTGACCAATGTGTAGTTGATATATACCAATTAGACTTTTTAAATTAATTGAGAGCAAAATGCGTATCTTATTTGTGAAAACATTGAATATAATGGGGATACATATAGAGCTAGATAATAAAATACTCAATAGAACATGGCAGTTCTACAGAAATACCACTTGTGGAATAAAGCCTGTCAAGGATGAATAAGCCAATGCGTCATTCAAATCTGGAGCATGAGTTGATACGTTTTTGAAGTGATGGAAAAGCAGCATTTCAGGTTTATTGTTGGTCTTCAATGAAGATTGAATAAAATAGGATCTCTAACAGTAGAAATTCCATTTGGTCTATTCTAAACAGTGGATTCAATGGACCAAAGAGCCTTATTTTGTTTCATTTTTCCAACATTCTTAGTATGTACCTTGACTTCATTTTGTCAATCATTTTACCCATATGTGTTTTGTTTGTTCCTTTCTAGTTAAGACATTTGTTTTGCCTCCATCTTGAATATATCAACTTTACTGTTGTAACTCTAATGCTCTACTCTATATTTAAAATGGGTTTTAAAATAGCATCCAGCTAATCAAAGTCCTTTTTCTTAGGGTTGCCTGTCATTGACCTTCACAGTTATGTTTGGAGATTAAACAGAGCGTGTTGGAGAGTCAAAACGAACTCATCTGCTCCTTCGGTCAGACCTTTACCTCCACAGTTTCCTCATTCACTTGTTCTAAGTATTATTTTGTTGATTTTGATAAAGTTTATTCGTAATTCCCATGACAATTGGGCAAGAAGGTTTGACCATGTCAACGAGAACAAGGAAAAAGTCTTCTATGCAGTTGCTTTGATTTTATTTTTTAAACAGAGACTTTTGGGGAAGATGCCACAATATGTAACAACTGAGCAAAGCAGTTGCCTATATAAGAACTGTCAAATGTGACACCATGAAGATCCTCTATAAGATAGGTTCAGATAAAGAAGATCCTTTCATCCATTTGATCCTTTAAGAATACTAACCCGCCCATCTTCCCCTTACAGAAGCTCATTGTTTCCACAGTGGCTACAATGTGTTGCAATGGAAGATGGCTTCCCATACTTATGCATGACTCAACCTTCGCATCTACCTATAGGTTTTTTGATCATTATTTTTCAGTTACTTTACCTGAGTTGTAGCTCAGCTGGTTTATAATGTACAGTAACACCAATGACATGGGTTCAATTCCTACACCAGCTGAGATTGCCTGAAACATGGTGACCGTCAGGTTAAACCACCACCAGTCATCTGTCTCTCTAATAGCAGCCCTATGGTCTGCTCAGACTATGGCAACTTTGCCTTTTTATTTGAGATGTCCATGTTCAACATTCAATTGGCTTGAATTAGTGAACTGCCCCAATGCTTAATAATATTTCCTTGAGAGCCCCCAGTTGGCACAGACAAGCAACATTTAAGGAGACAAGTTGGTACCAAATAAAATCTGGAGTGCTGCAGGTGATTTTGAGAACAGGAAACCAATTAGTGTTGGTTAGGAGCAATCTGGCAACAGTTCAGAACGCACACATATTGACCATCAAAATAATGGCCAAGTTACTGACTGATACTTAGGTGCTGGAGATCTTCCAGGTGGGATATTTCTAATTGTCCTGATAGTGCTCTCATTCCAGACAATAAAGACCAAAGGAAACCAACAGCAATTGACGTAATTTCAGCAAAAATCCAGCAGGGGCTTCACTTTGTAGGGAACAGTGAATGGCATCATTGATGATCCAAAGAATAGAGCTTTGTTCGTAGATTTAAAACTCAGTGTGACCCATACATAGAAACTGAAATTCTTGCTGCAACAGAATTTCTTCCATCCATGTTAACAATGTTTTGTAGCTGTTTAGTAGACAGGCCCACCTCAAGCACTTGGAGAGTGGTGGTATGCATTCAGACTGTATATAATGGGATGAAATTCAGATCTTGTAATGATTTCTCTACTGACTTTTCTGTGATTGGAGGAATAAAACTGTTTAACCCTGATGTTAATCATCTAATGCTTCACGCCTCTTTTAGCAACAATGAATTTGGTAAAGGAACACATTTGTAGTATGGCTTATGCTATCAATTAGAAACAATCTAAAGCTCGTGTTTTATTCATGACTAAAATCTTAATTCATAAGCAGCAACTTGGTAACAGGACTGTTTCTGTGCTTTTAATCTTAGTTTAGGGAATAATATTGGTGCAGGATACTCTCGTCTTCGAATGGGTTGTTCAACAGTTCATTAGTCCACAGAGACAGATACCACGTTTACCATCTCATAGAGTTACTGAATCATAGAGTCATACAGCATAGAAACAGATCCTTCAATCCAACTAGTTCACGCCAACCATGTTCCCAAACTAAAAGTCCTACCTGCCGCATATGGTGTCTCTGCCTCCAAATCTTTCTTATTTATGATCTTATCACAATGTCTTTCAAACGTTGTAACTGTACCTGCATCCACCACTTTCTCTGATAATTCATTCCACACAAGTAACAATCTCTGTGCAAAAACGTAACCCCCAAGTCCTTTTTAAATCTTTCTCCTTTCCCCTTAAAAAAAACCCAAGTCCTGAACTCCCCCATCCTAAGGAAAAGATCCTTGTAATTCACCTTATCTTTTGGCCATCTTGATTTGATAAATCTCAAATAAGGTCACCCCTCAATCTCCTACGCTCCAGTGAAAGAAATCCCAGTCTTTCCAGTCTACTTTTGCATCTCAAATCTTCCATTCCTGGCAACATCCTGGTATATCTTTCCTGAACCCTCTCCAGTTTAATAATATCCTTCCTACCACAACCGCACACACAGCACACCAAAAGAGGCCTCCCCAACATCCTGTACAACCTCAACATGACACCCCAATTCCTATACTCAAAGCTTTGAGCAATCTGATCTGAAGAATGGGCACTTCCAACACTGCCACACCTCCTCAGAACTGCACTTGTGTGTTAGTTTAAATCACACTATAAAGTATTTATAACACATAAACGAGGCTTTCAGCCCAACTGATTTGTGCCTGTGCTCAATGTGAGCAACCTCCCACCTAATTTCATCCAACTCTATCGACATGTCCTCTAACTCTTTCTCTCTCAAGGAGTTTTTCTGGTTTCCCATAGAGGCATCTGTGTGAATATATGAGAATTGGAGCTGAATATACAATTGAGTTAACACTGCAGAGTTCCAACCTTGAAAATCAGAACAGAATGGGATTCAGCAAAAGGAGCAAATAAGATCAATTCATTTATGATTCTTTTTCATTAATATGAAAATCTTATTCCCATTATGATTGTGGTGCCAATAAATGGTCATGGCCTTCAAACTAATAATGCCATGATCTGATTCTCAGAGGTACAGTTTTGTACGTGCAGGCTTGTGCCAAGCTGGCTTGATATAGAGTAATAAACAATCTTAATTTTAATTGTTTGCTGGACTTATGATCCTTATCAACTCTAAACTTCAAATAGGCCTCATGTTTATTTTATGCCTGAGTGAATCCAGAGCTATTTTCAATGCTTCCTCCCAGCTTCTGAAATAACTTCTGGGTTTTAATCTGCTATGCCTTGAAGCTTGTCCACATATTATTTACCTTATTATAGCCTGGAAAATTAGCTTTCAATGGTCACTCATTGAGCCAGGAAATGTTAGCTCTTTGAGAGCAAGCAATCTGAAAGCCATCTTGGAATGATGTCAAACAGACTTAGAAACATTCAGCGGCTCCAGCAGCATCGGTGAAGAGTGAAAAAGGATTAATATTTGTTAGAAGGTTGTCAATATAAAATAATAACCTTATGGTCTCACACTACAGTGTGTTAGCTGTGGTTCAGTAGTAGCACTCTTACTGTGAATTGTTAAATTTGAGTCCCACTCCAAGGGTTCATTATAAGAGTCTAGGCTTACACACCAGTGCAACACTGAGTGGATGCTGCACAGTTGAAGGTACTGCCTTTTACACAAGACATTAAACTGAGATCCAATCTGGCTGTATAGATGGATGTAAAGATTCCATGGCACTATTTTCAAGGAAGAGCAAGGGAGTTATCCCTGTAGTCCTGATCAATATTACATCCTTAATCAATATCACAAAAGCAGATTACCTTGGTCATTGTTGTATTTCAGTATATGGGAGCTTGCACTGCTGCACTGCTACAGTAACCACACTTCAAAGGCTGTAAAGTGTATTGAGACACCTGGTGGTGTGGAAGGCAGTATATCAACACAAGTCTTTCTTTCACAGATGCTACCTGACCTGCTGAGTGTTTCCAAAGTTTTCTGTTTTACTTTGGATTTGCAGTGTTCACCGTAATTTGCTTTTGATCTGTCCTGTTTGTGGAATAGATACACAATAACATCATTAACTAATTGGCACACGGATATTTTGAAATCATTCCTGTGAAATCATGTAAGAACTAGCCCTTGGTTGAAGCAGTCTAATGTGTGTTGAAGATTAAAAGTAAAAATAAAAAATGACAGTGAGAAAAGGAGTCAGAAGCTGTAACGGCACTGATAAAGATCCAAAGTGATTAACTGAGCTGTCTTTCAGATGCGATCTGACCCGCTATACACTTTCTGCTTTTTAACTAAAGTATCAACGTTTCCTTTGTGAGGGGCAACTGATATCTGTACTTAGCTAGTTTTTGGTCAAAGGGTTTTTAAACATAAATTGTGAGTAGGAGGTGTGTAAATTTGCACAGCATAGTGTAACATTTTTTACTCTTCATTCATTGGATGAGGTAAATAGGCAAAGAGGATTACAATGGAAAGTGAGTGGGTCATGAGGATGGAATAGTGGAGATTATATCATTTTCTTGTTGCACCTGATGCAAATTGGACAGTTTTGACAAACCAATAGTTGCATAAATATCTGAATCTGCTGAAGAATATGTTTAAAGAACAAAATTTAGAATTTAATTGCTAACCTAATCCCAAATAGTGTCAATGGTTTGATGTCCTGAATAGCTGATTTTGAACTGGCTTGAATTTGACCAAATGCTTTGTAACTATGACACCCAGTCATAAGGAATAGACACTGTTTTAGCAATTTCCAACTTGGCCCCCAGAGGTTAAAAGATCATGTTTTCATCCACTGAACTTCCCGGTCATCATATCACTCTTATTTATTTGCTGCCAAAACACATTGCAGTCTACATGACCTATAGAGCTTCAGTCCAGTGGAAGTGACAAGGCTCCTCTGAGATTAGCCTATGTGCACGTAATTACTGCAAAGTTGAAATATGCACCAACTGCAGCAATCAATTACTGGTCAATGTTACTGCTCACACTCAGTCAGCTTGAGGTAAAAGCTTATAAATGTGGGTCAGCCTTGCTTGTATGTGTACTGAATAAAATTCCCACTCTGAATAGACTGTCTAAACAGGAAGAACGTAGGAAACTGCACCCCCTTTAAAACAATAGCATTATAAATGGAAAGAATTCCAGCTTAGATTTTCAAACGCTGGTTGTGCATTTTGTGTATCATGAACTAGAGGGCTAAGATTCTAATCTACTCACATATAATTCTCTTAATTTGTGTACAGATGCTAAAAGGCACAGAGTAAAGAGTTGAATATTGAAAGTAGAGTCAGGTATGTCATAATGCCATACTGCTGCTCCATCAGGCATTCGACACTATTTTGAACTGTAAGTGTCTTAATTGGGCCAGTTGTGAGCTCTCCTCCTAAATAGAGTGTTAAATGCCTCCGGTAGGTGTAGTTTCCTGAAGCACATAAGCAGCAAAGACAGATGATAGCTATGATGTTGCCTGCCAGTTTCTTGCCAAAGAATCCTGAAGGACAGGATGTACTTGTATTTGGAGAGGCAAGGACTGATTATGGATAGTCAACATGGCTTTGTGCATCGGAAATCATGTCTCATGAACTTGATTGAGTTTTTTGAAAAAGTAACAAAGAGGATTGATGAGGGCAGAGCAGTAGATGTGATCCATATGGACTTCAGTAAGGCGTTTGACAAGGTTCCCCATGGGAGATTAATTAACAAGGTTAAATCTCATGGAATACAGAAAGAATTAGCCATTTGGATACAGAACTGACTCGAAGGTAGAAGATAGAGGGTGGTGGTGGAGGATTGTTTTTCAGACTGGAGGCCTGTGACCAGTGGAGTGCCACAAGGATCGGTGCTGGGTCCACTACTTTTCGTCATTTATATAAATGATTTGGATGCGAGCTAAGAGGTACAGTTAGTAAGTTTGCAGATGACACCAAAACTGGAGGTGTAGTGGACAGCGAAGAAGGTTACCTCAGATTACAACGGG
>NC_057737.1:12719139-12729241 GCF_004010195.1 Chiloscyllium plagiosum | reverse complement strand
AGGTGGTGCTGAATTTGATGGATTTGACTGAGACAGGCTGGGGGGAGGGGAAATGAGGGAACTGGTGAAATCCGAGTTCATCCCTTGTGGTTGGAGGGTTCCTAGCCGGAAGATGAGGCGTTCTTCCTCCAACCATCGTTTCGCTGTGATCTGACGATGGAGACACATTCCAGCAACACATTTCCAGCTCTGATCTCCAGCATCTGCAGACCTCACTTTCTCCTTATACATTTAATGGTAAGGTCCTAGGGACCGTTGCTGAACAAAGAGACCTTGGAGTGCAGGTTCATAGCTCCTTGAAACTAGAGTGGCAGGTATATAGGATGGTGAAGAAGGTGTTGGTATGCTTTCCTTTATTGGTCAGAATACTGAGTACAGGAGTTGGGAGGTCATGTTGCGACTGATTAGGACATTAATTCTGGTCTCCTTCCTATTGGAAGGATGTTGCAATACTTGAAAGGGTTCAGAAAAGATTTACAAGGATGTTGCCAGGTTTGGAGGGTTTGAGCTATAGGGAGAGGTTGAATAAGCTGGGGCTCTTTTCCCTGGAGTATCGGAGGATGAAGGGTGATGTTATAGAGGTTTATAAAATCATGAGGGGAATGGATAGGATAAACGGGCAAAGTCTTTTCCCTGGGTGGGGAGTCCAGAACTAGAGGGCATAGGTTTAGGGTGAGAGGGGAAAGATATAAAAGGGACCTAAGGGGTGGAATGAGCTGCCAGAAGAAGTGGTGGAGGCTAGCACAATTGCAACATTTAAAATGTATCTGGATGGATATATGAATAGGAAGAGTTTGGATGGATATAGACCGGGTGCTGGCAGGTGGGATATCTGGTCAGATATCTGGACAAATTGGACCAAAGGGTCTGTTTCCTCGCTGTACATCTCTATGACTCTATGACTCTAGGTGAAGTTAAAAATCACACAACACGTGGTTATAGTCCAAAAGGTTTATTTGAAAGCACTAGCTTTCGGAGTGCCACTCCTTCATCATATAACCCTGGTGTTGTGTGATTTTTAATGTTGTCCACCCCAGTCCAATACCAGCTCCTCCACATCATGACCACCGTGAAGTGAAAGCTGACAATCTAAAATCAGGCTTATCCAAGTTGGGGGATGGTTGGGGTGTGGGGGATGGGGTCAGGACCCCAAGTGGGCCACAAATTGGCATTCTGAGGCCACAATCTCTGAAACAGCAATGGCTGCCATGCTGGGGGTTTTGGTCTCCATCTGTCTACTGTTGTTTTTCCTTTTGTAAGTGTTTTAGAAATCCAGGAACTTGCAATAGTCTGACTATTATGGGGAAAATGAGTGTTTATCTGCTGTGCTTCCTGGTTTTTGTTTTGTCTTGGTCTGTGTACCTTCAATACTGTGTTTGGAGTGGCTTTTGTGGTTTCTGTTTAAAGTTTGTTCTGTTGATTCTGCATTGATCCTGACTGCAACCCACCAATTTTTTTCATTTGCATTGATTATCATTTTCCTTTGTTCTGCATAGACGGCTCTTTAATCTTTGAATAATGCAATCCTGGTTGAGGGAGCTGCAATAGAGAGTGTGTATGGCCTCTGTTCAGATGATGACGTTCTGGCCTTAGCCCATTTGGATATTGAACTTTTAAAACAGCACCACTCTTAAAGTGGTAAAAGAATTAATTCTGCATTATAGTGAAAAGAAAGTTTCTTTTCTTCCTGTTCTGATCAAACAGTGCAGTGAAATCATAACCCATAGAACTGAGGGAGACAATTGATGCAATCAGTGTGTGCCCGCTTTTAAATAGAACAATTCAAAATTAGCCTTGCTACTTTGCTCATTTCCTACATTTTTCAGATGTCTATCCAACTTCCCTTTGGGACACGCATTGCTCCCTGTCTCAACCATTCCTTGTGATTAAGCGTCAGAAACACTCTGAGTAAAGAAATTTCTCCTAAACAGCTTGTTTGCCCTGAGTGAGGGTTTCAGTTGACAATCGCTTGCTACTGACTCTCCAAGTTGAGGAAGATTTTTTTTCTCGATTTCACAACTTTGTAGTTTTAAAATATCTGTTGTCATAGTAGACTCCTTGTTATTCAATGTGCCCATGTTACAATTGATTTCATCATCTTCTGTAGGTTCTCTCATGACAAGAGTCTGAGGAGTGATTGTCGTAGATTCCCACAGAATAGTTGGTCCATGGTTTGCATATGGGAGGGTTTCCCTTCTAATGGAAATTGTCCCATTACCATGACTATCCACACCAAACTGTATTGTCTTACTCTTAATGCTACAAGTTAAGATTGGAAAAGAGTAAATGAACCATTTTACACTAACAATTACTGATCCCCATGTTCTTAGATTATTTCTGTAAATTAACACTAAAACTGAAAGACTGGCAATTTATCTATCAAATGTTATTACAGAAGTCACTGAGAACAGCTCATATACATCCAGCTGTCAGGTTATAGTCCAACAGGTTTATTTGAAATCGCAAGCTTTCAGGGCATTGTTCCTTCAGGTGAACATGTCACCTGAAGTGCAACACTTCAGACACTTGTGATTTCAAATAAATCTGTTGGGACTATAACCTGGTGTCGTGTGACCTCTGACTTTGTCCACCACAGTCCAACACTGGCACCTCCACATCATGACGATATATTTGCTTTATCACGTCCAACACAGGACTCAGTTCTATTCTGAGGCCTTTCCAACCCAAACAGTTTGTGTGTAATTTGAGAACACATAGTCCTAGGATATCTTGACATGTGAGTTACGAATGCAAATGATTATGGATTTGCGCCATTTAGGAATAGCGTGAGATAGTAAACATAAAGATGTAAAATAAAGGGAGTAATCTGGAGGATTGAACTCACCTGACCTTTATCTTCTGTGGCCAAAATGGAATGATTGAATGGTACAGGCTCTGTAAAGTGATTTCAAATGAATGTCAAACTGCCCATTAGACATTTTTCTAGATAATTCCATTAGGAGATAGTACATTCTACTTCTTAACAACCACCTGTGAAAAGAAATTTCTCCTCATTGTCTTTCATCTGTAATTCTGATGTTGGTAATGTGTGTAAGTGTAATTTTTTAATAAGGTTCAAATGTTTGAATGTGTGTAAATTCATCCCTGGTGTATAGATGGAAAGAAAGGTTTAGATTTATGTAGGCATCTTTCACAATCTCAAGATGTCCCAAAGTGCTTTACAGCCAATGAAAAACACTTGAAGCTTGGCCATGGTTGTGATGTAGGAAATTTGTTCACAGGAAGATTCCAAGCCAGCAATGTGTCATCTCTGTCTGAGATGTTGGTTGAGGGATAAATGTTCATCAGGACGACAGGAATAACTCACTTGCTCATTTTCAAAATAGTCATTTTTACATCCATGTTAAAGAGCAAAGCAGGCCCATAATGTAACATCCCATCTGAAAAACAACTAATCTTCATTAGTGCAGCATGCCCTCAGTAATGGGTCTTAGAATCACAACAATTTGACTCTGAGGCAAATTGCTACCAACTGAGCCATAGATAACATAGCTGTAGCCTTCTGTCTATAGAATTAGAAAATTCACATTCCTAATATTGGCACCAATCTTTGTGTGCCTACATAGGCTAAGGTTTTAATGTCCTAATGTTTTAATGAGACATCCAGTATTGTATACAGCACTCACCTTGGTCTTATCCCAATTGTGTGTAATTTAATTCTGACGTTTTCACCATTTATTTATAAAACTGAGTAGCATTGGCACATGGGGGCAAATTCAAGCCATCTGTTCATAAAAGCTGGACGTTACATTCACTGCAGCTCCCAAAATGTTTATGCCTGCTGCTCTGCTGATGGAGTAAAAAAAAATAATATTTTTTAATTGGTGGGGGCAAAAAGAAACACAACATCATGATTAATAAAACTGGGCATACACTTAACATGAAGAGAACTTTGCAAGATTTCAATGTGCAAGCCCTAGACCAAACTGAACCTTAGGCTGGTTTACCAAAGGGGACATGCATTATTTAATTTGAGGTGACAAGCAAATTCTTGAATTTTCTTGTAAATAATGCATTGCCCCTAATGGTCCCTGTAGGGATGTGGAAGCGTGTCTTACATTATTTCTATTCTGGCCTGCTGGCTACAAACATCTCTTTGCAGTCTCGAGTGATTGTATTTGTGCTTTCAGAAGGACATTGCCTCAGGTTTGTGAGTGCTTTTACAGTTCATAGATTGACTGCATCTTGTAGCAGAGTGGAGACTAATTGCAATCAGATCAATTGGCTTGTGGGAACTGAAGGAGTTCTCCTTGCTGGAGTGCTCCCATTATTTCATAATGGAGAACAAATCTTTGTGCCAGGCACATAATGTCCATGCATCGTCGCAGTGCCAAGAATAAGATGATCTAATCATCCTGTGGATAAAGCAACTGTTTCTAGGTTTTCGACTGAGTTATAGTCATGTGTAGTATGAGGAAGCCAAAGGTATTGGGTAGAGTATAAAATTGAAGGAACTCACGTATCAAAGGCAATTAAGATTTGTTATTTCTCTCCTCTTGCATGGGTCAGTGAGAATCAAAAATAATAATAATGAGCAGAATGATTCTCTGGGCAGCTTGCAGCTGCATTTATCCATTCCTCTTTCTCTTTCCCAGCTCACACTTGCATCATTTGCTTCACTATTTAGCAAGGGGTTGTTTTCCCTATCTGTGAGGGACAATGCCATCGTTAGATATTCTGGCTTAAAACAGCTCAGCAAATGAGAAGGAATGCCAACAGTGGGTTTAGTTTCTTCCCCCCCCCCCCCTTCCTCCCCCACTCCACTGAGTTACCAATCTCATCGAGCAGAGGTCAACCTTCTTTCTACGAATGAGGGGAATTCTGAGACTGCACCAGCCGGTCAGTGGCCTGGAATTCTGTGGTAAGCCAGTCACCTTTTGACCCTTCAAAACCTGTCCACTGTCCAGAATGCCCAAGTTGGGAAAGTATGGTGAATTGGTGCAGTTCCACTAACACTCAAAAACCTTGACGCACTACAGGACACACAAGACACTCTGTCCAACAATTTAAACATTCACTCCCTCCGCCCCGGATGCACAGTGGCAGTGGTGTACATCATCCGTGAGATGTATTGCAACAACATCCCAAACCTTCTTCAGCAAAGCTCCCAACTCTACCTACTTAAGGCAGCAGTTGCCTTAGGACTTCATTACTTGAAAATTCCCCTTCAGTTCACAGCCATCCAACATTCCTTCATCATCGCTTCTTTAAAATTATGGGACTCCCTCCCCTGCAGCCCTGTGGATATATTTCAACTTCAAGAGTCATATTGGTTTAGGAAAGTGGCTCTCTGACGCTTACAGAAGGGCAACTAGGGACAGGCAACAAATGTTTATCTTTCCATTGATTCTCATATGCCATGACTGGAAAGAAAATACCCTCTCTGCACCAGACAGAGGCCCAATCCCAGGAGCAATTTGTTTGCCCTCTGAGCTGCCGTGACCCAAGTAACTCAAGGAGAGTAAGGGAATAACACAGAAGGAATCAGAGCTTCAATGTCAAGCTGGACAATGTAGAGAATATGAAACTTCCACTGGGATTTATCCAGGCATCACAACAAGGCCACTTTCCATGCCCAAAGCCCATCTTGGAAATAGCTGTAGTAAGGCACGTCAGGACTAAAGCCCAATTCTTATACTTCCGACTTCATTGTTTCTACACTTTAATGGAAATACAGGAAGACCATTGTAAATCCATTAAGGAAGTACAGAATAAAACCTGAGTCAAGCCACAGGAAATGGCTGTTCGATATGTGTGAACATCACATCTTTGCATTGAGATGAAAACCATTAATAGCTGCATGCACAGTGTTGTGTGAATTTTCCAACCTTGTTACTCAGTCACTTTGAGAGGAAGGAACAATGAGATTTTTGGATTATCCTTCAGTCAACAATAGGAAGCACCTTCACAGTGAATGGAATAGTACATGCTTCAAAGTTATCTGGCCACAGAATGAGCTCATGAAAATCCATAATCCAAAAAGGTTTTAAAAAATAGAATGGACTTTAAAAATTCTTTCATGGGATGTAAACATCATTGGTAATGCCAGCATCTATCACCCATTCCTATTGCCCATGACATGATAGTGATGAGCTGCCTTCTTGATCCTATGCAGTCCACTTGGTGTACGTAACCTACAGTTCTGTTCGGAAGAGAATTCCAGTATTTTGCTCCAGCAGCAGGGAAGGAACGGCAATGTAGTTCTAAGTCAGGATGGGTGTATTCCAGTAGGGAGTCATAGGTGGTGGCATTCCCATGCATTAACTGGGTGCTGCCCTTCCCGGTGTAGAGATCAAAAGGTTTGGAAGATGATGCTGTTAATGTGGTTTTCACTGTTACATAGATTAGTATGTGCAACTTTAATGAAAACACAATTTGTATCCGTGGTGATCCAACTTGGGATAGCAATTTTTCAGTGGGATGCATTAAATCTGTGAAGGCTCCTCCTGTCTGTCACCATTCCGGTCACCTTCATTGGAAAATCTGGGCGGAAGGTATAATTCAATTATGATACTTTCCATTCAGGACCTGTTGGTAACTGTTGTGTTATTTGTAGAGATTGCAACAAGGTCAGCCAGGTGGACATCAGAGAATATGAGTTCCCCGAGTGGGGCTGTTAAGCTGGACAGATATAAACAGGAGTGTCAGAGGTTCTGTTCACTCTGAGAGCTGGCTCTGAGGAAACTGGATCGAGTACTTTGCACGTGTAAATAAAGGGTGACTTGGTGACGGGATAATGGCCTCTGTGGATTTATTTCATTGCTGATTAGGATCTGAGTGTGTTATTAAGCCAAGGACCAGGGTGACACCAGGTGACTTGTAGCCATTCTAAAATAAACATTCTTAAACTGCAAGTTATAATTTAGCTTATTGAGTAAACCTGTTTGAGATTTTTGGGGTAAATAGATCCAACATTACTTACCAGTCCAGCATGAGAGGGTGGTAATTCTGTATCAAGCAACACTATTAGAATATGATAAACCTGTTGCCTACATTGGTTACCTGAGTACAAAACTGGAGGGTTTTCATTCCAATGAATGGATGCCCAGAACCTCTGTGAGATTTTGTGCAGGTTAGGTGAATTGGCCATGCTAAATTGCCCATAGTGTTCAGGGATGTGTAGGTTAGATGGATTATTCAGGGGTAAATGTGGAGTAGTGGGATGGAGGGGTGGATCTGGGTGTGTTGCTCTACAGAGGGTTGGTGCGGACTTGTTGGGATTCTGTGTGGGGATTCGAAGATAATGGGGTGGGAGGGGTAAGAAAACACACACGATAGTGGCAATTGAATCTCTATTTCGGTGCAATGCAGAAAAAGTATGACACAAAATCACGGAAGACATTGAGCTCAGTGTCAGACACAGCCAGTGTTTGAACTTCTAGTGCTCTAATGGCTACAGGAACAGTGTGATCTAATGCCTGTCAATACTGTGTGTAAAACCCTCCCAGGAGCTGCCTGCTGCTCAATGTTGATAAGGAGCATTTCCCTCTGTAATTTGGGCTGTCAGTGTGACAGAACAGATTCTAAACTTAGGACAAAAAAGCAACATAGTGATCACTTTTCCAGCTGAAAGTGTTGGGTTAATAGGAATCAGTCAGTGAGTTGTAAAAAGGGGTAGGACTAGTTTAATTCTACACCCAAAACACAAATGCTATGGAGCCAGAGACTGCCATTCAGGCTGTCATATTTGCACTGGATCTGCAAATGAGCTTCACGGTGTAGTGCCATTCCCCCACCCACTCCCTATAAACCTACCCACTATCTCTATCTAAACAGTTATCTTATGTCCTCTTCTTGCCCCAGTTGAACCTGCCTATCCCACACTTACAGGCAGTGAATTCCAAACTCAAACCATTCATTAGGTTCAAGAATATTTTTTTCTCGAGACATGTTTACTTCTTTTGCAAACCTCTTTAAATCTGTGCCAAGTGGTTTCCGTTCCTTTTATGAAGAGGAACGTTTTCTCTCTGTATACTCTGTCCAGACCCCTCATGGTTTTGAAAGCTTCAATCAAACCTCCACTTAGTGTTCTCCTAGACAAAGAAAGCACCAATCTATATTCACATCTGAAGTTTCTCACCCCTTGAACCATTCTTGTACACCTCTTCCACACTGTGTCCAAAGCATTCACATCCTTGCTAGAGCATGGAGCCTCAAACTGTATAGAAAACTGCAGCTCAGGACTTATAGTGGTTTGGCATAACCTCCCTGCTCTTCTGACGAAGAATTTCAGCCCAAAATGTTTCCTGCTCCTTGGATGCTATCTGACCTGCTGTGCTCTTTCAGCTACACATCTATTGTCCCTGCTCTTCTACTCTGTTCCGCTAGTAATAAAGCCTAGGATGATGTACACTTCATCAACGGCTCTCCTTATCTGTTCTGCCACCTTTTAGATTAGATTAGATTCGATTCCCTACAGTGTGGAAACAGGCCCTTTGGCCCAACCAGTCCACACTGACCCTCCGGAGAGTAACCCACCCAGACCCATTTCCCTCTGACTAATGCACCTAGTATTATGGGCAATTTAACATGGCCAATCCACCTGACCTACACATCTTTGGACTGTGGGAGGAAACTCACGCAGACGCAGGGAGAATGTGCAAACTCCACACAGTCACCCCAGCCTGGAATTGAACCTGGGACCCTGGTGCTGTGAGGCAGCAGTGCTAACCACTGAGCCACTATGCTGTCCCAAGTAACTTAGGCATGTGTCAACCCAAGACCGCCCTGATCTTTTCACGTATGGGCCTTTGTATGGGCTCTCCGTGTTCATTTGACAAAATGCATCACCTCACAATACATGCTTAGAAATGAGCTTTATCATTATTTTAAACTGAAATATATGATACTATACCAGTGGATTTCTGTGCTGCTGCTTATAAGCTGATCATACCTTTTTTTAACAGTAATTTTACATACTAATCTTCCTTTAGTGTATAAACATGTAGGAGCTTATCACTCACACTTAGTACTTTCACAGAGATCACTGAGATGAAAATGATGGAAATCAGGGTAAACGTTTCTTAAGTTAAACTTTTCACTTTTTCTCTTCTAAAAGGAGATTTTGTTCCCTCTGCTCCTCGCTGTGAGAAGCTGCCCTAACCAATGGGACATGTGTTTATTCAGTATCAGATCTGGCAATGTTGCCTGTCCTCAATGACACCACACTGAGTGAAGATTGTTGTTTTAGTCACACTCGCTGAACTGCTGTGTGAGAGAGCGCCTCTGTTCTGAAATAATAATAGAGAAGGAATAATCAGTGCAGAAAGACAAAAAATAACACGCTAGCAAGATGGCCAGCAGTGGAGCAGAGATGTGACTCCTCTCTGTTTCTACCCTGCCTGTTTTAATATGGGGACTTCAGGTCAGCAGGGAAGCTCCCTAGCTGTGTAGACACTGTGTGACTTTTGGAATCAATACATCACCGGAAGGTGCTCCACCAACTAAACTGGGAAATACAAATAAATGTGTTTTCTTTTATCCCGCAAGTCTTGTGGGGACTGGGGTATGTGAGGAATCTCACTTATGCTGGAACGCCCTTGGCTTTAACAGTTGCTGCTATGGGATCCCGGTGCGTAGTGAGTTGTGAGCACGGATACAGCTGTTGCTCTGAGTAGAGACAGACAGTTTGCAAAGTGGAAATCTCCAGGGGGTGCTCAGTGGAGCTCACTTGCGAGCTTTCTCTTCCTTTCGCTTTGGCTGTAATTGCTCTGCTCAACTGATTGTTTGCTCAACGTTCACCTCACCCCACGCCTCCATGAGACTTTCACACCAAATGCTTGTCAGATTAATTGAGAATCTTCATTTAATGCCAAGTTCCTTTTAGTTTGGCTTAACATCTAAGCCATAATGTGGCAGTCTTCAAGACTGAGAATAAAAACCAAGCTTTCGGTGCACAGGGCAGTATAGGCTGTTGATTTACTGCTGGAAATGTGTTGCTGGAAAAGCGCAGCAGGTCAGGCAGCATCCAGGGAACAGGAGAATCGACGTTTCGGGCATAAGCCCTTCTTCAGGAATGAGGAAAGTTTGTCCAGCAGGTTAAGATAAAAGGTAGGGAGGAGGCACTTGGGGGAGGGGCGTC
>NC_057737.1:12712963-12718308 GCF_004010195.1 Chiloscyllium plagiosum | reverse complement strand
TGATTCGGTCGCCTGCGATAGAAATAGAAAGGTCGAGGAAGGGGAGGGAGGGATCTGAGACTGTCCAGGTGAATTTGAGGTCGGGGTGGAAGGTGTTGGTGAAGTGGATGAACTGTTCAACCTCCTCGTGGGAGCACGAGGCGGCGCCGATACAGTCATCGATGTAGCGGAGGAAAAGGTGGGGGGGTAGGGCCAGTGTAGTTGCAGAAGATGGATTGTTGATTTACTGTCACTACTGGCTTTGTGACCTCGTTCTCTGGTCATCTGAAGGAGGGAACTGGGGGCATTGGGGATGGAAGTGGACATGAGGAAGAACAATCAATCGAGTAATGGGTGGAAGGGTTACGGAGAGCAGGCAGAAAGGTGGAATTGAGGTCGAGATGAGAGCGGTCATAGTTGTATTAAATGGTGGAACAAGCTAGAGGGACTGAATGGCCTAATCCTGTTCCTAGCTCTCATGTTCCAATTGGGAGCCATCACCTCCCATTCATAAACCAATGTTTAAGAGATCCATTACAAATCAGCACTGACAGAGGAATTCAATTGCATATCCCTTTAAAAAAAATGCTTTTTTATTGACGCTTTCACAAATTCAGGGGGGTAGGCATTTTATCTGGAGAGGGGATGGGGAAAGCGAAATGAGGACTGTTTCCTGATGCTGAACCCACCCTCAAACTTTGTGATTTACACAGGGCTCCCCTTCCCCCTGTTGTATTGGAAATGGACTCGCTGTCCAATTAAAGATATGGAGTGGGCTGTCAGAGCTGGAAGGGCATGCTAGGCTGAAAAGCTGCAGTGGAGGGTAAAATAAGAGAGAGGCTGCCTCAAAATGGAGGCTGTCTCTCTCTCTCTCTCTCTCTCTCTCTCTCTAACCATGTGAGATCCTGGGTCTGCAAAGTAAGCTTGGAGCAAGGATGTCACCACACCAACATGACTATCTCTGTCACCTGCTACCTTTGTCCCAGTGGGAACTGTAAAATCCAGTTCCTTCAGGGTGTCCTGAAGTACACTGAGGTTCCATTGACATGTTGTCGCTGTTGTAATGCATGAAACCTGGCAGCAAACCTGGGTTTACCAAACTCCAGTAAGCAGTAATCATGATGGGTCTGCCTTCTCAACCTCTCTCCTTGCCTAAGGCGTGGTGAGCCTCAGGTTAAACTCACTGCCAGTTGTCTCTGTCTATGTGAGAGCAGCCCTAAAGTGCTCTGGGATTATGGTGATATTCACTAAAGACTGGATAATCTGGTTCATTTTAGTGATGTCGATGAAGGGATAGATATTGGCCTGGGTGTGAGGAGAACTCCCCCACAGTAGGACGTCAGGCCGGATTTGTGCCTAAATCTCTGGAATTGGACTTCATTGCACAACATCTTGACACCCACTGATTTATAGTTTCTGTGGGGAGACGGTTATGTACACCCGCAGTGATTTGTATCATAGCAGAAACAATACTGCTCGACTGAATACACTTGCAGCATATCATTGTTCGAGGTTTTTTTTACTTTAGCATTGTTATGTCTTTTCAAAAGCAAGTTGAATGTAAAGGCAGCCCCTGACTCTCCTGTGAATATTTATCTAAGATCAGCCTATCACTGCTGACAATGAAGCAGAATGTTTCAAGGCTAAGGTGACAAAGGGTTGGAGTGGCCATCGATGAATTGTTCCTTCAGAGGGCCAGTACACACACAACATGCTGAATGGCCTCTTTCTGTGCTGTGCTGCCACCAAGTGAGGAGGGTGAGTGCCCTCACCTCTCAGCTCAACCCTCTTGGTGGGTCACAGCAAAGGTTTAAATTCTTTCAAAGCACATGGCTGTGTCTCTCACCGATTAAAAATACAGTTAGCTATTTGAAAGAAAGGGTAGCAGTGGCTCAATGGTTAGCGCTGCTGCCTCACAGCACTAAGGATATAGCATGGCCTCTCAGAGCTGGAGGCTTAATTAGGAGCATGCTAGATCGAAAAGGTGCAGTGGAGGGTAAAGTAAGAGAGAGGGTATCTCAAAATGGAGGCTGTCTCTCTAACCAGGAGGCATCTGGGTTCAATTCCAACCTCAGGCAACTGTCTGTGTGGAGTTTGTACATTCTCCCCCTGTCTGTGCGGAGTGCTCTGGCTTTCTCCCATAGTGCAAAGATATGCAGGATAGGTGGTTTGGCCATGGGGAATGAGGGATGGGTCTGAATGGGATGCTCTTTAGATAGCTGGTGTGGATTTGATGGGCTGAATAGCCTGCTTCCACACTGTAGCAATTCAATTCTACAATTTTACTGCTGTTAATCATATTGAGACAATCACAAGGCTTTGCTGAAGCAAATTTATCGACTGAGAAAAATAATAAAGATTCAATGTCAATCTGAATTCCTTCTTACAGACACATGGGCACACACATCACACACATCACACACACATCACACACATCACACACATACACACATATCAAACACACATCACACATACACACACATCACACATCACACGACACACAACACACACCCACACGCAAACACACAGACACATGCATCCACACAAACACACACAAAGACAGACACACACACAAACACACACAGACACACACCCACTCACAAACACATAAACATATATATAAACACAGAGACAGACAGACAACACACACACACCCACACACAAACACCCCCCCCCACACACACACCATGTTGAAAGGTGTCAGCACAAATAAAGATAAAAGAATAGACTTCTGGTTGCCTTTGAGACATAAGTCTTTAAATTGAGGCTGATATTTATTGGCTGATTTCTTGGATGCATTAAGTCGTAGAACAAACTGCAATTGTTTCAAAATTTCGAACACTTCCAAAGCCTCTGAAATATTGGTTTCAGTGTGTATTTCCAAGAGGTTTTGTTTTCTAGATGGCTATGGCATCCATGTGTCAATGTCCAGTACTCTGCACATGTTACTGACACCCTGAGATCATGGTAAGTTTTGAGGTGGGTTTAGATTGTAAGAGTCTCTGCCACTCAACCTCTGTCCCTGAGGGCAATTCATTTGTTCTCTCAACTCCATCTTGACGTGGATTTGAACTTTTAAACTTTTAAACATTGTCCCAGTCCAATTTACAATTGGTTGAAGGTTTTAGAAATTGTATCTTCAAAACTAAAGTGGTACAGCCTTGTGACAGCTGATTCTCAAATAAAATTGTACCAAGCAATCTCTCTCTTGCTATCACCAATAAAACATGGTCAAGCAATGACTTCAGCGAGTGGAATTAATGAGACCAATTCTGATTTTACAAAGCTGAGGTTCCCACTTTACAACACTGACTACACCTTAAAAGGTATTTCATTGACTGTAAAGCCATTTGGAGCATTCCATGGCCATGAAAGCTTTAATATGAATGCAGGGAACCACCAGTAGCTTTGCCTTTCCCAGCAGCTCACATTGGGATAGCAAGAATATTTATTGTCAATATCACCATTTAGATGACATCACTTACAGTGTGGAAACAGGCCCTTTGGCCCAACAAGTCCACACTGACCCTCCGAAGAGTAACCCACCTAGATTCATACCTCTACATTTACCTTTACCTAACACTACGGGCAGTTTAGCATGGCCAATTCACCTAACCTGCATATTTTTGGACTGTAGGAGGAAACCGGAGCACCCAGAGGAAGCCCACGCAGACACGGGGAGAGTGTGCAATCTCCATACTGACAGTTGCCTGAGGCAGGAATTGAACCCGGGTTTTCGGTGCTGTGAGGCAGCAGTGCCACCATGCCACCCATTTATGTAGGACAGGGTAGAGTAGCAGGTCTTTTCCTAGCTTCATTTTAATATTTTATTTATTATTTAATATAAGTTGGTTAATACCCAAATTGAAAGATCAGAGAACAAAATGACATATCACAGCACTATAAGCTCAACTTAACTGATTTAATAAACTTCAGTAAGGGGGTCAACATAGTCATGGTGAGACATGGTGGAAATTCACCTACTTGTTGCAAATCTGATGAAAGATTTTGTCAAAATTTTAATCTATGGGCATTTCCCATATTCTCTGTCCTTTTTATTGTGAAAAGTTGCATTGCAACTACGATTCTCAGAAAATAAAATGCATTAAACTCAAGCAGAGTTTGCTGCATTTTTACTAAAAGAGACCAAATGGTAGGGCCTTTAAGCAATAAATCTTTTATTTGCCAAAGGAACACGAATGGCACTCAGCACTTTGCCATGTTAATATTCATTCTGTTACAAATGGAGCCCATGATCATGCTTTACTGCTGTGGTTAGGGGTTACATTCATTTTGATGGATAGACCAGTTTAGATCTGGAAATAGGCAAAAACAAAGACAGATATCAAAAATGGGTTTTTAAAGGAGGGAGCGACTACAAGGCTGACTTTAAATTCCGTATGAGCTAAATGCTTGTTCGACCATCTGAGACTGCACTCTGCCTGAGCTCTAAGCTTTCCTCTTGTTTTCAGTCCCGTACTGATCAAACTTGCTGGGCAGCCTCAGCAAAATGTCAGTTCGTCTTCCCCTGGGCTTTACACAGAGGGCTAGCCTGATGCAGCAGGATTTATTTAAATTACTTTGATGCCAACATTCAGCTTTTGCTATCTGAAGAAATAGACAGAAATTGACCATTGTAGGACTGGGTCAGCCCTTCACAGAGTTCCTGTTGTGCATGATACCAATGGAGGTCACCCATATTATCGATTAGAGTCCCTATGGTGTGGAAACAGGCCCTTCAGCCCAACAAGTCCACACCAACCCTCTGAAGAGTAACCCACATAGACCCATTTCCTCTGACTAATGCAACTAACACTATGGGCAATTTAGCATGGCCAATTCACCTGACCTGAACATCTTTGGACTGTGGGAGAAAACCTGAGCATCTGGAGGAAACCCACACAGGTACGGGAGAATGTGCAAACGCCACACAGTCAGCCAAGATTGGAATCAAATCCAGGTCCCTAACGCTGTAAGGCAGCAGTGCTAACCACTGAGCCATCATTACCACATCATATAATGGCACGGTTTAGCGAAAAGGATCATATCTCATGTAAGGTAGTTAAATTAAATGATGTATTGTCACTTACATCTGACAGTGAATCATACAGTAAAGTACAGTAAAATAAAAGCTTCCACTGTTGCCAAAATTCCAGCACCATTTTGTATGGTTTCAAAATAAAAGGCATGAAGTGGTAGAACGGAAAGTGAGTCTACCTTCTTTCTGTCGCCTTCACCATGTGTCCCAAGCCGGCTCACCAGCAACACCTGTGGTTCCACCACTCCCAATCACTGTCCACCCCTACCCCACCCACCCTACCTCTCTCTGTCAGCCCAACCCCCACCCCATCCTCCACCACCCCCTG